>NC_092147.1:26327580-26517580 GCF_045791955.1 Oncorhynchus clarkii lewisi
GAAGACAACAGGGATTAATAAAGTAGATATGCATGATTTTTCTTAAACTATGTGTTTATTACACAGTCATAGCATACAGTCAAAGTACACAGGATACATGTTATATGTGAGTACATCTTATTCACGTGGTGGTGAATTTCATGTTATTAATGGTTAAGAACAGGAAGTGCAAAAAAAGAGGCAGTACCAACTCACTGATATGATAATAATGGAAACTGTTTACATTCCCAGGACCAGTACAACTAACAGATAATGAACATTTTCTTCTCATCCTTTTTTCTATTCTGGTTAGGGCCAGTTTGCGCTGATCTGTGAAGGGAGTAGTACACAGCGTTGTACAAGATCTTCAGTTTCTTGGCAATTTGTCGCATGGAATAGCCATAATTTCTCAGAACAAGAATAGACTGACAAGTTTCAGAAGAAAGTTCTTTGTTTCTGGCCATTTTTAGCCTGTAATCGAACCCACAAATGCTGATGCTCCAGATACTCAACTAGTCTAAAGAAGGACAGTTTTATTGCTTCTTTAAATCAGAACAACAATTTTCAGCTGTACTAACATATTTGCAAAAGGGTTTTCTAATGATCAATTAGCCTTTTAAAATGATAAACTTGGATTAGCTAACAACTTGCCGCTGGAACACAGGAGTGATGGTTGCTGATAATGGGCCTCTGTACGCCAATGTAGATTTTCCATAAAAATCAGCCGTTTCCAGCTACAATAGTAATTTACAACATTGACAATGTCTACACTGTATTTCTGATCAATTTGATGTTATTTTAAATGTACAAAAAAATAATATTTTCTTTCAAAAACAAGGACATTTCTAAGTGACCCCAAACTTTTGAACGGTAGTGTAAGAACAAACAAACAGCCACAAAAACAGCAAACTCACAGGTACATAAGGAGGAGGCTGCTCATGACCAGGACGAAGCGGCTCAGGCTGGAGTAGAAGTAGACGATGCTGAGGAAGACACCCAGACGTGCAGCCGTGTACACCCAGTCAAGCCAATCCCGATTGATATCCTCCTCATCCTCCATCACAGGTCCGCCCTGGGCGTTCATCCGCAGGTTCTGATTGGCTGCTCCCGGGTTGATGAAGGCTGCGTCCTGTGCATTCTGATTGGCTGGCAGGGCTGCTGGTATAGCGGCTTGGTGGGGTGCGACAGGCAGGGATGGGCCAGCGGCTGGGGCAAAGGGGGCAGAGGCTGCTGCTGCTGCGTAGGCTGCATGGCTTTGGGACAAAAGACAGACACAGTCTAAGCAAAACACACTTCAAGTATTTTCCCTGCTTAACCCTTGCCTACAATTTCCGTGCCCCCGCAAAAATCTAATTAACGCAAAAATCCCCAAGAAAATGTGTCTAAGCTAGAGATATCACCCACCCAGATATCACCCTAGACTGGTATTTGTCAGACCATGACACATCCCGAAAATTGTTCTTCTCAAGAAAATGTCTGTAGCGTCAGCACAGTTTGGCCTACAAACTATTCTACTGAAAGATGATACTCTCACGAAAACGACAGTTCTAAAGACACACACAAGCTTCACAAGACTCATCTGAAGTTGGTACAGCCTCTTCTGCCAACTTCTGTCTGTAGCCTCCAAACGGTTTGGGCTACACACTAATATGACATCTCAGTGGAAAGCTGACTCCTACGAACACGATGGTGTTCTGCGTTTTGCTCTAGGACGCCCACAAGTATCACAAGACTTGCCTGAAGGTCCCCGGTACCAGTTTTGAAAAATTAATAGAAGTATCAGTCAAAAGTTTGGACACACCTACTCATTCAAGGGTTTTTCTTGATTTTTTATATTTTCTACATTGTAGAATAATAGTGAAGGTATCAAAACCATGAATACATATAGAATCAGATGTTCAACAAATCTAAATATATTTTATATATTCTTCAAAGCAGCCATCCTTTGCTTTGATGACAGCTTGGCATTCTCTCAGCCAGCTTCATGATGAATGATTTCCCAACAGTCTTGAAGGAGTTCCCACATATGCTGAGCACTTGTTGGCTTTTCCTTCACTATGTGGTCTAACTCATACAAAACCATCTCAATTGGGTTGAGGTTGGGTGATTGTGGAGGCCAGGTCATCTGATGCAGCACTCCATCACTCTCCTTCTTGGTCAAATAGCCCTTACACAGCCTGGAGGTGTGTGGGGTCATTGTCCTGTTGAAAAACAAATGATTGTCCCACTAAGCGCAAACCAGATGGGAGTGCATATCACTGCAGAATGCTGTGGTAGCCATGCCGGTTAAGTGTGCCTTAAATTCTAAATAAATCACAGACAGTGTCACAAAGCACCCCCACACCATCACACCTCCTCCTACATGCTTCATGGTGGGAACCACACATGCAGAGATCCTCCGTTCACCTACTCTGCATCTCACAAAGACATGGCGGTTGGAACCAAAAATCTCAAATTTGGACTCATCAGACCAAAGGACAGATTTCCACTGGTCTAATGTCCATTGCTCGTGTTTCTTGGCCCAAGCAAGGCTCTTCATATTATTGGTGTTCTTTAGAGTGGTTTCGTTGCAGCGATTTGACCATGATGGCCTGATTCACACAGTCTCCTCTGAACAGTTGATGTTGAGATGTGTCTGTTATTTGAACTCTGTGAAGCAGAGTGGCTGCAATCTGAGGCTGGTAACTCTAATGAACTTATCCTCTGCAGCAGAGGTAACTCTGGGTCATCCTTTCCCGTGGGGGTCCTCATGAGAGCTAGTTTCATCATAGCGCTTGATGGTTTTTGCGACTGCACTTGAAAAAACGTTCAATGTTCTTGAAATTTCCAGATTGACTGACCATGTCTTAAAGTAATGATGGACTGTCGTTTCTCTTTGTTTATCTGAGCTGTTCTTGTCCTAATATGGACTTATTTGACCAAATAGGGCTATCTTCCAGGTGACTACATCATGAAGCTGGTTGAGATAACGTCAAGAGTGTGCAAAGTTGTAATTTTTTTTACATTTTACCTTTATTTAACTAGGCAAGTCAGTTAAGAACAAATTCTTATTTTCAATGACGGCCGAGGAACAGTGGGTTAACTGCCTTGTTCAGGGGCAGAACGACAGATTATTACCTTGTCAGCTCGGGGATTCGATCTTCGATAAGCTCGGGGATTCGATCTTTCGGTTACTAGTCCAACACTCTAACCAGTAGGCTACCTACCTACCTGCCGTAATCAAGGCAAAGGGTAACTACTTTGAAGAATCTCAAATATATTTAGATTTGTTTAACACTTTAGGTTACTACATGATTCCATATATGTTATTTCATAGTTTTGATGTCTTCACTATTATTCTACAATGTAGACAATTGTTAATAATAAAGAAAAACCCTGGAATGTGTAGGTGTGTCCAAACTTTTAACTGGTACTGTACATAGTTTAGTGCCTAAAATATGGGGATACATCTTTCTTATATCTCTCAGATATAGGACAGACAGTTCAAAACAAACTTCCTTTTACATTTTTTGGGGGACTGTTATTCCATGTAGGAATCTGTTTTTCAATGCGTTTCTATTGGCTAATAGCAGTAATGCCAAATTCAATGTTCCATCGAATCATTTTTGTATATATGTTTTGATAACTTAATGGGTCTTAAAATTCAAAATCAAACAGCTAAATAATCCTTGGTATGACCATCTTAAAACACTTTCATATGTTAGCTTATTATTTATTTATTTTTGGATCAGAAAACTTGTGGGACCAAATAAAACCACCCACGGGGCAAATTCGGCCCGCAAGTTTGGGAACCCTGCTCTAGAGGGTTAATAATATGCTATGGCAGAACAGTAGGAAGTAACATAACTAAATGTGATAAAATGCTTGTGATTGAATACTTACTACTGCATGTAGTACTGGCGAGCATACATGTGCTGCAGCCAGAGAAGCTGTTGAGGGCTGTAGAGGGAGTAAGTGGGGAAGGTTGGGTTTGTCATCTCTGCTGCCACTAGCCTAGAAACACAGGATAATAGCAATGTGAATGACATGTCATGTCAGACTGAAGGATAGACCAATGTATTGCAAATAATCTCCAAGCAATATAACTCTTCATAAAGCAACACAAGTAATAGATACAGTACTAATACCACCAGCCTTATGCAAAGAATGCACCAGTCTTGTTAACTCACGCTGTAGCGCTAGGCCATGCAGCTGCTGGTGGGGTGTGAGAGGGGGCAGGGGGCCTGCGCAGTCTCGGTTCTAGATCAGTGGGCACAGATGGGGCTCGGGAGGCACCCTCTGGGTTCTGACCGGTAGGCATGGCCGATGTTTGTGCCTCTTGCTGCTCTGATTCCCTGACCTGAATCAAAAGTGAGAAATGGTGTTACACCACAGGTGTGGACATCAGTGGATGCTCCTCAGAGGAGGACCATCCTCAGTGAATTTCTGAAAAATAAAAACTATTCATTAAAAAAAAAAATTTGGCAAGGAAAGATTTTTTCCTCTGTTCACAGACAGCTGATGTGTTGTGCACTTAAGTCCACAAGCGAAGGGAAAAGGTGAGAGGAGGAGAGTGTGTTGATGCGAGAAGGAATATAACGAGCAAAGTCATCATGCTGTTGGTATGTGGCTACTATGAAAGTGAACTGTGTTTGCGTGTGATCAGGGGTGTTTTCTTTACACCAATTCTGATGAAAACCTTAAAACGGAAGCAAACGTAACGGTGATAAACATATCTGAATTTGTCCAAAATAAACTCTCGTTTGCAACTGTTGGACTAATGATTACACCCTAGAAAAGCCAGATGCAGGCAAGTGTGTGCAAGGTGGTATTAAATGCGTCAATGTGTGTCACCTTGACTACTCAAACATTTCTCTTGACCTGTGTGCACCTACATTCTTAACCTTCATTCATAGGATAGGTTGTAGCAACTTCATGATGGGTGTAGGGAAAATTTAAGTATGATGTAGTAGTCTAAAGCTATCGATATTACATTAAGCTTGGTGAATGGAATATGAATGACAGAAAATGAATGACAGTCATCCAATATGCTGAAATAAGGCCATGCTCATTAAAAAAAATACCGTCTTCCCTCATCTTAAACGATACTGACAAAGTGACAACAGAAACCATCACAGTAGACTAGAGGATTCAAAATAACATTTTTGGACAGTATCTTGCTTGTCCTTTGTTTTCAATTGTTCTAACGTGAAAGGTACTTGGTCCTGGTTCCTTAAACTGCACTTGAATATGTATTGTATGATTGTTTGCATACCATTCCCAATCTGAAAAAAAAAGCTTTTTACAATCCCTCACAGACATGTCTAGACCCATTTGGCACTAAAATACAGGAATATACTCTCACACAATTTTTTTTTTAAAGTTATGTGAAACCCCCAACCTAGCTATCTTTAGATCTAGCTGCATAGCTATAAGCTGCAGTAAAGTTTCAGAGATGCAAAGTTATGGTCTCCAGAGAATTCTAATGAGAGCATTTGTGCACCTGTCTCCTGCTACCCACTGAACTGGGACTCCTCTTTCCAGAGAACAGAACAGACTCCGCTGACACATTCTCAACCACTGAATGGGGGTATAATTGAGACGATTTTGGCTGATAAGGAGTCATTTGATAAGCCAAAACGCCCTATCAACTGTGTGAGGTGGCTTTTTCCTAAGCTGCATTTCTGGCTTTGACTGTCCTTTGTCAGCTCCGGGAGCTCCCAATTATTGCTACTAGTTAATATTCATGAGGTGTGCATGGTTTCTAAAGCAGAACATGACGGAATCACTGGCACAGCAGAACTAAAAAGTTTCATCATGGTTTGGCACAATATCTTGGGGAGCAACAACTGAGACATTGTTGACTGATGCTATTTAATGAGTAGATTTAAAATAGCTTCACCTAGGACTACATCATAACCTTCACATAGAATCCAGTGTCACAGTTTCAGATAGGGTTCCATATGGGGAACTTTACCTTTGGTCTTGCTCCTAGTGGACCTATAGGCTGAGTCCTTACTGCACACACCAGGTGCACAGTGGGTGTTAGGTCCGTCTGTGAAGACATATACATGATAAGATACACCAGACAACATAAACCACAGTAATATACATGACATCCATTCTTGGCACTGGACATAGAGGGACACCCATTTAACCTTTTAAATAACAAAATTAACCAAAAATGGCTATTGAAAAATCCTGTAAGAAAAGTAGTGAACTGAGTGATCAACATCTGATCTGAAGTTTAGAAAAGGGGTTATGAGGGGCTTATAATAGGCTTGAACTCCAGGGTTGTCAAAGTCCAGCTTTCAGTCTGGGTTTTGTTCAACAATAATGATTCTAGTATTGTGATTAATTGACCAAAAATATGAAATATACAAACTGTTCTGCACAGTTTTAAGTCACGGCAGTAATACTAAAACAACTAAGACATGTTTCGCAATTACCGGAGTTAAGGTATTTGTGTGGGCTGACTGAATCCCTGATCTAGGCACATTATGTTGAATCAGTAATATTATATTTTTGACAGATGATGCCTGCAATCTGACCAGATGCTTGAAACATAACTCAGTATATAGATAGAGTTCTGAGAATATGTCTAATTGTTAGATAGGTGAACAAGCACACACACCTACCTTTCTGAAAATATCTCTTACATGCAGGTGGTCTGGGAGCAGCTTGCCAGAGTAAATTAGTCTCTGATCACTTTCAGCCTGTGGGGGAAAGTGGGACAGATGTCAACACAAGACACACACTGACAGCAACCACGATTAATACACACAACTATGCATAGCCTAGCTAGCTAACTTAGCTGTTTGGCTTGAATGATTGTTATTGACAGTAGCTAGCGTCACATTAGCTGACAAGCTTCCTTGACCTATATAACTTGGCAAGGACTTGCTAGCTTGCTCTGGTAACGTTAGCTAGCTAAGTTAACTATTACATTCACTCACCGGGTTGTTTGGGTACATTCTCGACAAATGTGTCTTCAACTCTTTCACTGACCAGTCCATGTCAACTCCTTCAATCGTTTGATCCCCGTGTGCTTGATTAGGTGTTTTTATCACAAGCTTGATTGTTTTTTGTCTAGGAAAACCAGTATTGTCCATGTTTATTTTCTTGTGACCTCTCCCAACGCGATTAAGTAGTAGCTACAATGTAGCCTCTTAGCTATCAAGTAATAATATCAACGGAGTGAGTAACTACAGTATATGATCATCTGAAATGTCAGAGATACAAAGTAGCAATCAATTTCTTCACCTGAAAACTTTTTAGTTGAAATGAGGAAGTGGTTGACGCAGCCTGTCGAGTGAAAAGGAGTGTTGTTTGGAAAAACATTGTGGCTTGACGTGATTGGCTAACCAGGCTCGTGATCAAACGTGGAGGCTCGTGGAGCATGCTGTACTGCGCATGCTGTGCAAAGATAATGATACCAGCTTCGAAGTTACAGTTCACCAAGTTACATCAGTCATATTTTAAGATTGTCCAAATTATTTTCCACATGCAAAAGACAGAAACATTTCAATAGATAATTGTGCTCTATACTATACTTATCAAACAAACATTTTGTGGGTTCCGGTTGAACCAAAAATAACTTTATTTTGAAAGTTCGGCTTCTTAGAATGAACATTGAAACGAGCATTATGATAGTGGTGTTCAAGGGATTACACAATACAAGAAGCCTAGTTATCACTTTAATCTTTGTTTACAAGTCAAACATTTTTATAAAAGCACAGGATTTTTTTTTACTGACAATCACAAATACACACCTGTGTTACACTTCAAAACAGTCTTTCGTCAAGCATGTCATCAACAAAATGTTATATTCTACTGCATAGTGATGATAATGACAACAATGATTCTGCTACTGATGATGACGTTAAATGTAATCACATATTTCACAGATGGCTAAGGAGTCTGCTGATGATAATGAAATAAGTGAATTGTCATGACCAGAGAAAATCTGATTTATTATCACCAGGGCTATAACAATACTATTTTCCTTGGTTATTGGGTGATTTCATGAAACATAGTTAGAACAGAGATCACTGACATTAGAAGGTGAGCATATGCTCTTGGTTTACCCTCACCATTAAGTGGGGGGGGGGGGGGGGGCAAGTCACAAGTTTCCAGCCAAGCCATGCACAGAGCACTGGGATATTGCCCTCTCCTTCCCACGGGCATGGTTCTGTCAATAAGCCCACTCTTGACACCCATTCCAAATGGGAACTACAAATGTGGCTCATGCGCAGAGTGCAACAGCATTATAAAAACATTCTTCTTAAGACACCTGCATACAGGTTGAAAAATCCCAGTTAGGGGTATCATCTCATGCAAGACCAAGAGAGTAATCAATCTCATCACCTGTTCATGTGAGAAAGTATACGTAGGACAAACAATAAGATAATTAAAACAACGCATAGCTGAACACCGCGGCTCAATCACATGTAAGAATATTGATTATCCATTAGCAGCTCACTTTGTTGAAGCTAGCCATCCTATCTCCTCCCTAAAATAAATAGGCATTGAGCATGTTGCTCTATCAAGGAGAGGTAACATGGAGATCCTACTACTACAAAGGGAGGCTTTCTGGATATCCTGTCTAAAAACATTGTCCCCTTGTGGTCTGAATATTGACTTTGATCTCAGGTAATTCTTATGAACAATTCTCTCTTTATGAACCAGTCTTATAAATGTATATATTCTTTCTACAGTTTATCAGCATACACCTAATATGTTCCCCCTGTTGATGATGCTTATTATGCATTATGGTTGAACCAAAAAATTACATGTAACAAAATGTTTTAATGAAATAGGAAACAATTAAATATATATGTGAAATTGAATTAAACAATAATGTATGTTGATGCTATTATAATGTACAATATTTAATTATGTTTCCATATGATAACAATAGCCTAATATATTCAACATGCTATAAACACATTTTTTAAAACAGTTTCACTCAATTCATTCTTATTAACTTAATCATTATGACACACCACTCATTATTGTCATTGGTTGCACTAATTGCACTGTTTGTCTACATAACCTGTTTCAAGCATTCATGACTTTACCTGAAGAAGGCACCTTGAAGAAGTCACACGGAAACGTTGGTGTTTTACCCAATAAATTACTGGGAGTTTATATATGGAGTGTGCGACTCTATTTTTATAGCTCTGTCAATAAGAGAACATAGCTCAGTTATCACTCCATTATCCTATTATCCATTATCATAAATTGTAAATCGATGTAGATTTACAATTTAAATTGATGAAGATGAAATTCATAGGGTTTAATCACTGTGCAACTCAATCAAATGTATTTATAAAGCCCTTCTTACATCAGATGATATCTCAAAGTGCTGTACAGAAACCCAGCCTAAAACCCCAAACAGCAAGCAATGCAGGTGTAAAAGCACATGGCTAGGAAAAACTCCCTAGAAAGGCCAGAACCTAGGAAGAAACCTATAGAGGAACCAGGCTATGAGGGGTAGCCAGTCCTCTTCCGGCTGTGCTGGGTGGAGATTAACAGAACATGGCCAAGATGTTCAACTGAACCCTTACATAAGAACAAGACAATACAGTGCTGATAAGACACAATCATAGAGTGAGTGACAGGGAACATACTGTTCATGTTGTGGTCGTCCATTGATATCAGGCAGCACTTTGACGTCATGGAAACCAAGGCAGAACTTGGCGATGAGGGCCATGACTATAAATGGGACACAAAGGACATGCTCAGTTTAACTATTCAAAGGAGGGGAAAGGCAAGGGGCTTTTCTGACAACATTACATAATGTCTCTACCGCCCAGTATGACCCTAAACATGCTACACTCACTCTTTCCTTTGCTCCTCCCTTCGCTAGGATGTCTCCGCCCACAAAGACGAGTACCTTGCACCTTACCCAGCGCTTCTTACGTGTGAGCAGGTAGGGAATTAGCAACGTCTCAACAGCCTTCACTTTTACCTTTCACACATAACATTGACCCCTTTGCCTGATATGGCCGTGACATAATTCTATCCTATGTTATCTCTCTGACTTGTGGTACTTGACATTTAACAACATTGTATGATTTATGACCCCACCTTATCAGTCTGATTATGTTGTACATTTTGAGATTTGTGCATGGGCATAATCCGATTCACAACAATAAACACACCTCCATCATCGAACAGCCAGTACACATCAATGGTATTTTGATTTTCATACTGTGCTTGGACTGAAACACAGTATGAGGCATCAGGGTCTACTGTAACCAAGACAACATCCCTCTGTCAATACAATTAAAAAAAGAATTAACGTCATAGACCACAAACTGTATACTCTGAATGTTATCATACATGAATAAAACATTTGCAGGGGTGCACACAGGTGTCGACACCCCTTTCTGGGCCTCAAACCCAGGGTTAACTCCCTCATCTGCAGCCCACACACTTCATACTGCAGGTCAAATGAGTCACTGAAAAACAGCCACAAAGACACATTAAACTTAATTCTCACTAACACATCCATAAGGAACTCATCTTTCTGATTTGACAGTGATTCACTCACTGTAGAATGCCAATGTAGTTGTCAATGCAGGATAGTCTGCTCTGTCCTCAAACTCAATCATCAAGTTTGCAGACGACACTACAGTGGTAGGCTTGATCACCAACAATGACGAGATGGCCTACAGGGAGGAGGTGAGGGCCCTTGGAGTGTGGCGTCAGGAAAATAACCTCACACTCAACGTCAATAAAACAAAGGAGATGATTGTGGACTTCAGGAAACAGCAGAGGGAGCACCCCTCTATCCACATGGAAGGAACAGTAGTGGAGAAGGTGGGAAGTTTTAAGTTCCTCGGCGTACACATCACGGACAAACTGAAATGGACAACAACCACCCGAGCCACTGCCTGTTCACCCTGCTATCATCCAGAAGGCGAGGTCAGCACAGGTGCATCAAACCTGGGACCGAGAGACTGAAAAACAGCTTCTATCTCAAGGTCATCAGACTGTTAAACAGCCATCACTAACATTGAGTGGCTGCTGTCAACATACTGACTCAAATCTCTAGCCACTTTAATAATTAAAAATTTGATGTAATAAATGTATCACTAGTCACTTTAAACAATGCCACTTTATATAATGTTTACATACCCTACATTACGCATCTCATATGTATATACTGTACTCTATACTATCTACTGCATCTTGCCTATGCCGTTCGGCCATCGCTCATCCATATATTTATATGTGCATATTCTTATTCATTCCTTTACACTTGTGTACAGTGCCTTGCGAAAGTATTCGGCCCCCTTGAACTTTGCGACCTTTTGCCACATTTCAGGCTTCAAACATAAAGATATAAAACTGTATTTGTTTGTGAAGAATCAACAACAAGTGGGACACAATCATGAAGTGGAATGACATTTATTGGATATTTCAAACTTTTTTAACAAATCAAAAACTGAAAAATTGGGCGTGCAAAATTATTCAGCCCCTTTACTTTCAGTGCAGCAAACTCTCTCCAGAAGTTCAGTGAGGATCTCTGAATGATCCAATGTTGACCTAAATGACTAATGATGATAAATACAATCCACCTGTGTGTAATCAAGTCTCTGTATAAATGCACCTGCACTGTGATAGTCTCAGAGGTCCGTTAAAAGCGCAGAGAGCATCATGAAGAACAAGGAACACACCAGGCAGGTCCGAGATACTGTTGTGAAGAAGTTTACAGCCGGATTTGGATACAAAAAGATTTCCCAAGCTTTAAACATCCCAAGGAGCACTGTGCAAGCGATAATATTGAAATGGAAGGAGTATCAGACCACTGCAAATCTACCAAGACCTGGCCGTCCCTCTAAACTTTCAGCTCATACAAAGAGAAGGCTGATCAGAGATGCAGCCAAGAGGCCCATGATCACTCTGGATGAACTGCAGAGATCTACAGCTGAGGTGGGAGACTCTGTCCATAGGACAACAATCAGTCGTATATTGCACATATCTGGCCTTTATGGAAGAGTGGCAAGAAGAAAGCCATTTCTTAAAGATATCCATAAAAAGTGTTGGTTAAAGTTTGCCACAAGCCACCTGGGAGACACACCAAACGTGGAAGAAGGTGCTCTGGTCAGATGAAACCAAAATTGAACTTTTTGGCAACAATGCAAAACGTTATGTTTGGCGTAAAAGCAACACACCATCCCCACTGTCAAACATGGTGGTGGCAGCATCATGGTTTGGGCCTGCTTTTCTTCAGCAGGGACAGGGAAGATGGTTAAAATTGATGGGAAGATGGATGGAGCCAAATACAGGACCATTCTGGAAGAAAACCTGATGGAGTCTGCAAAAGACCTGAGACTGGGACGGAGATTTGTCTTCCAACAAGACAATGATCCAAAACGTAAAGCAAAATCTACAATGGAATGGTTCAAAAATAAACATATCCAGGTGTTAGAATGGCCAAGTCAAAGTCCAGACCTGAATCCAATCGAGAATCTGTGGAAAGAACTGAAAACTGCTGTTCACAAATGCTCTCCATCCAACCTCACTGAGCTCAAGCTGTTTTGCAAGGAGGAATGGAAAAAAATGTCAGTCTCTCGATGTGCAAAACTGATAGAGACATACCCCAAGCGACTTACAGCTGTAATCGCAGCAAAAGGTGGCGCTACAAAGTATTAACTTAAGGGGGCTGAATAATTTTGCACGCCCAATTTTTACGTTTTTGATTTGTTAAAAAAGTTTGAAATATCCAATAAATGTCGTTCCACTTCATGATTGTGTCCCACTTGTTGTTGATTCTTCACAAAAAAATACAGTTTTATATCTTTATGTTTGAAGCCTGAAATGTGGCAAAAAGTCGCAAAGTTCAAGGGGGCCGAATACTTTCGCAAGGCACTGTATATAAGGTAGTTGTGAAATTGTTAGATTACTTGTTAGATATTACTGCATGGTCGGAACTAGAAGCACAAGCATTTCATTACACTCGCACTAACATCTGCTAACCATGTGTATGTGACCAATAAAATTTGATTTTTGATTTGATTTTATGCCAGTTCCTTTTGAACCCCATCAGGAGGACATCTGACCAAACCTGCACCCTGGGGGAATAAATTATAACACATTAATTAAATCCTGCAGTATGGAACCACATGATTAACTGGATCTAGACCATTGTTCTACTAGATCTCACTACTGCAGCAATGGAGATGAGGCACATGACTGTTGCTACTGGCAGCGTCCACAGCTGAGGGAGAAGGCCCTCCCTTTTGGCACAGCAGGGTAACAGAGAGAGAGAGAGGATTGACATGTGTGGCTCAGCTACTTTGCTACTATGGCCTATTTATTGCCTTACCTCCTCACGCCATTTGCACACACTGTATATAGACTTTATTTTTTTCCCTATTGTGTTATTGACTGTACACTTGTTTATTCCATGTGTTGTTGTTGTTTGTGTCGCACTGCTTTGCGTTATCTTGCTAGCTTACCTGGTTAAATAAAGGTTAAATAAAAAAATAAATAAAAAATAAAAATGTATGGGTTTTGAGGAGACAAGGTAGAGAGGACGCAATTGAAATCTTCCCCCAGACTACGAGAAGTCAGGAAATAGGTTCCACATGTAAGAGAGCCAGAAGGCCTTTTAGATCTTTTGAATAAAGATTCTATAATAGTCTCGCCCGTTACCTCTCATCCTGAACTCTCAGCACTTACGTTTTTTTTAATCAACGCTGTCCAGGATCCTGAACCTGTCAGAATACAGGTAAAACAGCTGTGTCAATCAGAGGCCAGTGCCTGAGATGATAAACAAATTGGTTATTAGCAAGTCTATTGTGCACACTTTTGTTCAGGCAACGCCTCCACATATAAGCAGCAGCTGTCATCACGTGCGGACATATAGGAGCTTAGTATATGCCTAAATATATGAGCCGAGGCTGTTCCGATTTAACAAGGGATTACCGGTTATCAGTGGGGAAGTCCACAAAATCGCATCAAACCATATACCTGCACCTTGTCCTATAGCTTACGGACGGTAAATCATTGGATCAATGAATTTCTTTCAATGCAATTAGGTTTAAGTATAGGCCTATAGCAATTTGCAACAAAAATACATTGTCACAAAATAGCTTTACATTATTTAGCCCATCCAGCGATGACATAGCCAGTAGGCCTATGTGACTTGTCTTCAGCAGGCATACGCCCTAAATCAATGTAGCATTTGAGTTCAGCCTCAATCATTAATTTCACTAAATGGATTGGCTATGCTTTTGGCCTATTCAATTGTACCATGTAAAGAGTTGGTCCCATGTTTCATGATCCCAGAAATGTTCCATATGCACAAAATGCTTATTTCTCTCAAATGTTCTGTATAAATCTGTTTATATCCTAGTTAGTGAGCATTTCTCCTTTGCCAATCCACCTGATAGGTGTGGGATATCAAGAAGCTGACTAGACAGCATGATAATTACACAGGTACACCTTGTGCGTGGGACAGTAAAAGGACACTCTAAAATGTGCAGTTTTGTCACATAGAACATTGCCTCAAATATCTCAAATTTTGAGGGAGCGTGCAATTGGCATGCTAACTGCAGGAGTGTTCACCAGAGCTGTTGCCAGAGAACTGAATGTTAATTTCCCTACCAAAAGCCACCTCCAACATAATTTTAGAGAATTTGGCAGTATGTCCAACTGGCATCACAACCGCAGACCACGTGTATGGCATTGTGTGGGCGAGCGGTTTGCTGATGTCAACGTTGTGAACAGAGTGCCTCATGGTGGCGGTGGGGTTATGGTATGGACAGGCATAAGCTACGGACAACGAACACAATTGCATTTGCTCAATGACAATTTGAATGTATACCATGACGAGATCCTGAGCTCCATTGTCATGCCATTCATCCGCAGCCATCACCTCATATTTCAGCCTGATAATGCACTGCCCCGTGTTGCAAGTATCTGTACACAATTCCTGGAAGCTGAAAATGTCCCAGTTCTTCCATGGCCTGTATTCTCACCAGACATGTCACCCATTGAGCATGTTTGGGAAGCTCTGGATTGACGTGTACGACAATGTGTTCTAGTTCCGCCAATATTCAGCAACTTCTCACAGCCATTGAAGTGGGACAACATTCCACAGGCCACAATTAACAGCCTAATCAACTCTATGTGAAGGTCATGCAAATGGTGGTCACACCAGATTCTGACGTTTTTTCTGATCCATGCCCCTACCTTTTTTTATGTATCTGTGACCAAAAGATGCATATCTGCATTCCCAGTTATATGAACTGTATTAAAGAATGTTGCATTTATATTTTTGTTCAGTATATATACAGTAACTAAACCTCTATTGCACACATCTTGTTATTTTTTATTTTTTTAAACGTTATGATGACGTGTCCATCACAAAGGACCTGGAGAAAACTCTACCTGCTTGAAGGAGAAACAAGGTCGAGCAGTCTAAGTATCTCGTCTCGTGGGACCTTGTATTTCTGCCCCATCATTGAGACTGCAATGGGCTCAGTTTGTTGAGAATACGCGCATTTAAATACACCAACCGGCACCGCCGGTTATCTCGGAGAGTAACAATCTGCTGAATAGCAGCCATATGCTGTATTATTGTTGTTCCTCTGACGTCTGACAATGGCTTGGCGTTTATAGTGTTCCAGGTGTTTCCAATGTGTACCGACAAGATAAAGCCTAACCGTGCACTTTGGCTGCTCTATAAGTGGTAGTAGGTGTGCAAGGGTTTTAAGAGCCACGTTACTAACGAAGGCTCAGGGAAGATGGTTCTAACGAAGATTTTTAACGCTATATGATGGCTCTGGAAAACGGGGCACAGGGCTTGGTTAATCGTTAGAACCATTCTAACGATGAACCAAGATGATTTTGTGAAACCGGGCCCTGGTCTTTCCGCACGGTTGCCCATCGGAGTTTCAAAGCACTATAGGTCCGCAGTCAGAGTTTATATCATACCGTATTATTGATGTCGTTAATAGGCACATCACAAATGGCCAGATCCTGACATAGGCAAAACTAAAAACTGTTCTCCATGGGTCATGACCACTGTATAGATCATTGGTCAAGACGCGCGAATTTCACAGCACCGTGGCTGACTGCGCTTGTGGTCATGTTGTCTAAGTTCGTAGGCACTGAAGCTTGTGGTGATCGGTGGCATGTTATAGCGCATATCCACAATTATGTAGGTTACATGTTAGTCGTTAGGGTTGTGGAAGTAACTGTCTCACTGACCTAGGCCAATTTTGGAATCAGGACTGGTCACATGACCCACTTCAGTGACAGTCAATAAGCAAATCATTGGAATGAGAAACATTTTATATATATATATATATATATATATATATATATAACCATTATATCTGCATAAAACAAAGACCCATTTATAATTTTCTGTGTTGTCAGGAAGACACCAATTTGCCAAAACATACAGTGCATGGGTTGAACCAGAACCGACCATTAAAAACACAACATTTCAATAATCAAATCATTATTCCGTTTATCTTTATTTAACATTTCCGTTAGACAATAAAAAAAACACAAAATAACCCGTTTATGTGTTGTTTGATTTCGGATTCAAATAAAATAAACGAGGAACAACCCTTTACTCGTTTTTTATCTTGTCATCTAATAGAAATATTAATTGGCCAAAAACTACACGGACTGTTCACCCAATACACAGGTACTAGTTGATGACTTTTTTCAACTCCAATGTATTTTACACGTTGTTTTCACGTCACAATACGTTGACAAATGACGTTGTAGCAACGTTGACTCAACAAAGGTGTGCACAATGGGATGTTGTGCCAGCAGTCCTTTCATCGAGTCTCTCATTAACTTGCACAGTTGAGCATACTACAATACAGCTGACACTGCAGACAAGCCCTGGTACAGAAACCTCGCTATTCAAAACTCTTGATCCCCCTGACTGCCTTTGCTCCAAAATATAACTTTAACATGAATTATATCCTGAAAACATATATTTTTAACAAATGATCAAATAGCTCCTGGAATCTCCCAAAGTATCGTGTTTTTGCCTCTTTGGGGAATAATTGTATTAAATCTGACACGAAATGAAGTAAAAACACATTTAATCATAATGCTTGTACATGTCATTGAAATCAAAATCACAGCAGACATTTCATCAAATTAACTGTAGGTACTCTAGTAGGTAATTTAATCTTCGGCTCCTCAAAGCTGCTTGTTGCTTGCCCTTGGCGTCTCGTTGGCAGTGGTGCAGTGCCACCCTGGTGTTGTGAAATAGCCGGGTTATAGCAGGTGTGTGGCATCGGCCTGATTCACAACACCAGCTGCAGCACACACACCTTAGAATGGATCCACCGTGGCAGAGGGAGCTCCCAGTCCATGTCTTCTCCACACACAGACCGATCTTCACTAGAGCAGGTTGTGATGTGGTGCAAAGTAAAAGCACTGTCTCAATAACAAAGGAAAGAGGATCATAGTCCGAGGAGGTAACAAACTCCAGCACAGATCCAATGATGACGGGAAGGGCTGTGAGTGAAAAGTTAAAGCACTACAGTAAAAGAGCATGCACAGTCAAGTTTGATTCTCTCCATAATGAACACAAGTCCCCTGTGGTGACAATGGGTTAAGTTTGAGAGGGAACAGCTTCAACAATCTAGTGCAGCCAAGTGAAGCAAAGACTCCCTTCTGTGTTCTCTCAGGGCATTTCCTTCCCTTCTAACCATCTGTCAATAAGTACAGCAGTGTCACACATGACAAGACCCATCACAATGTTCTTTCAATTCAGTTATTACCTACTCTGTGTCATTTCTTCAGCTGCTGTGATATTATCATAGTTATAAAAAAAGAATGTTATCCAAAGAAACATATTGGCCTTTCTAAGGCAATCAATCCAGTATGACTAGTAGCAAAGAGACATATCATTATCATTTAATTCCTAATAGAAAGCCACCAGCAGGGATACATTTTGTCTGTGTGCCGTTCCATCAACGAAGAGTATACAGTGGATGTTGAATTTTCGTTCTGGCACCCACAAAATCTCATTATCAATGATTTCTCAAAATATATATTTTTAAATCACCAGTTGAGGTGGATTTTAATGTAGAACACACATCTTGTGAATACTTTAATTCAAATGTTTTGCAAGCTTTTGTTCTTCGTGGACCACTGGATTATGGCTTGTGCAATGAATCCCAATTCCCTGTTGCTTCTTGACTATAGACTATAGACTATAGACTATGTCTCAGGGATAGTTTGAGATTTTGGCAAGCCCTTTTTTCTACTTACCCAGTCAGATTTGACATTTTAGTCATTCAGCAGATGCTCTTTTCCAGAACGATTTACAGTGCATATATTTCCTATACTGATGGATACGATTTTTATGCTTGCAGTTTGAGCACCATGAGTTCATCTGACTCGGGGGGAGGCTTCATTGCCAAAAATGTTAACTATCCCTTTTACCATAAAATAATATCAAAAGCCACAATTCATTTTTAAATTAATAATTCCAAATTAATCTTAAGAGTAAAAATATTTCTTTCCGTGTTTTCTTTAAATCCAGGAGGTACTCATACCACTAATCATTTAATAGATGACCATCCATGATGCATAACAATGGAAAAAACAATAAGCAAACTGCCAAACTAAATTAAAATGAATCAAATAGTGGGGTTTATAATTAAATGAATGCATAAGAAATTAAATTGAACTGACATTTTATTTAGATTTATGAAAAAATACAAATATGGAACAACATAAGGACAAAGAAATGGGAAAAATGCTGAAAAAAATAAAATAAATCAGACAGTTGATGAGAAGGATGGGTATGGCTGGGGCTTTGGGGTATTCTGGAGTCAGTTCATTAGGACCTCCATCTGCACCAGCCGGGCATTGGTGTCGCCTGCCATTCGGTATGGGATAATCCCAGCAAACGTGATCAGTGCTCGAGCCTGGCTGCGCAGTTGCTGTTAACAAACACAGAAAATGCCAAAAGGGCATGTTAACATCTTAGAGTTGACAGTGAAATCAACCCTGTGTCAAAACAAGACGGTGCGGTACTCATTATTCAATGAAATAACACATAATAGAGCAGAGGCATGTCTCTACTGCCCAGTCCATCACAACACATAGCCCCCAAAAGTCCCTCAAAGACTTAATAAAGTCCCTCCATTTTTATCCCATGGAAAGTATTGCCCTGAGAGGTCACCATCTCCTCACCGAGTCTCTGTCCTCCATGGATCTCTGTGGTCGACCAGGGGCTCCTGCTGTGGCGCCCTTCAGACGTTTGTACTGCATGAACAGGATGTTCATGGTGGCCAGGAGAACCTCCGACAAATTATGCCTGACCTGGAACAACATTCAAAAGGACAATGCAGGTAAGACCGGGACCTTTGCCACCCAGAGCCCTGCTCACCCTGGCCAGCTCATTTAGTTTCACTGCTTCCTCAAACAGGCCGTTGTCCTCAAAAAGTTCTACATCTGCACCATTGAGAGCATCTTGACTGGCTGCATTACCGCTTGGTATGGCAACTGCTTGGCATCCAAGGCGCTACAGAGGGCAGTGCTTACAGCCCAGTACATCACTGGGCCGAGCTCTATGCTATTCGGAACCTCTATAGCAGGCGATGTCAGAGGAAGGCCCTGCAAATGCTCAAAGACTCCAGCCACCCATGTCATAAACTGTTCCCTCTGCTACTGCACGGCAAGCAGTCAAGATGCACTACGTCTGGAACCAACAGGAGGACCCTGAAAAGCTTCTACCCACAAGCCATGAGACTGCTAAATAGTTTGTTAAATAGTTAAATAGCTACCTGGACTATCTTCATTGACCCTTTTGTACTAACTTTGACTTATCACATTCTACCATTTACTATCTGTCAATTTTATTCCTAGTTATATGTACATATCTACGCCAATTACCTCATACCCCTGCACAATGACTCGGTACTGTATATAGCATTTGTATCTACTATTTGTTTGACTTTTCTATAATTTCTCTATTTTCTTTCTCGCGGCATTGTTGGGAAGGGTCAATAAATAACCATTTCATTGCTACTCCACACCTGTTATTTACTGAGCATGTAATCAATAAAATTAAAATAAATGGATAAAAGATTACATGTACACTTTGGATGTGTGGTGCTGCATACCGAGTGTAATTACAGTGCAGTCTCACCTCATCACTGAAATTACGGAATGCAGCGACCCTCTCCTCCACACTGTCCTGACTCAGAGGGACCAGCTTCAGTCTCTCCATAACCTGACACAAATAGAGAGAGAGAGATACAGGGGAGAAGTTAGGGACCGTTAAAGAAGAGGTCATCATAACTACTATCAGTTCTATCTGAATAAACAGCATTGTAAGCCACCAGGCAGGAAGCCCTGGGTGTCAGACTCACATCGTAGGCTTGGTCTATGTGACCAACATGGTACTCATCAAAGAAGGTCATGAGGTCCAGCAGCAGGTAGAAGGTGCTGTCCACAGACTTCTCTCCAGCAACACCCTGGGTCCGGTACCTGAAACAGAGAACAAGACCACACAGTGAAGTTAGAGAACTTAGCCTCAATGGTCCACTCATCTTTTCTAACACAATTGCTTTCAGTAAGCCTATAAGATGCAATGTCAAACAAGTTCTAATTTCAGTGGTAATGCAGAATGTAGATGATGCCAGGATGTTACCGCTCAGCGATGGCAACAGCAGTGTTCTTCAGTCTCTCCTTATTGGACTGGGTGGAGCCCACTTGGGCAATAACAGGACTCAGCAGCCTGTTCATCAGCTCCAGGACCCTGTCTGGATTCTACAGATCAGAGGAGGAAAATAGAGAAATGTGAGGAGACATTTGATTTTTTTCTACTCTTCGTCTCTATCAACTCGGCCCATTCCTTCACCTAGAGTAAACCCACTGACACTGCTTGACCCCAACGTTTGCCACCCAAAGCCCTGATCACCTTGGTCAGCTCATACAGTTTGACTGCTTCCTCAAACAGGCCCTTGTTCTCTGCCTCCAGCGCCACTTTTGTGATAATTGCTCGCGTGTCTCCGGCAAATTTATCAATCACTCCAGGCTGGGGGAGAAGCACAAGGCACAATCAGCTCTTTGAACAGCCCGAATACACATTCCCGGGTGCCGCGAGCACAATGGAAAAATCAGCAGCACCATGATTGCTTTCACAAAATGGATCATTATGCACAATGAAGTGAATAACATTTAAAGAGGGGTTTGAACCGAGTCTCTTCTCTTAAAACATAAATTTATCATGAGTGAGAACAAAAGTGTGACCATTACCTTCCTGCTGCCATCTTTTTCCAGTCTTCCCAGAAGCATGTCAAACTCTCGACTCTCAATCACCAGCTCGCTAACACAGCACATAAACATGTTTTCTCCTTGGCTGTTTTTTTCATTCCTGTACCCAAAAGGAAGAGAGGATAGACAATCACATATTTGATATAAAAAAAAAAAAACTATTATTTGATACACATAACAGCTTTTAATTAACAATAGAGGTCTGAAGGCTCTAATCAAAACGCTTTATTCTCTTAACCCCAATAGAAAGAGTAAATGACCCAACCAAGGGCATGTGTGAAAGCCTCTGTATTATTCATGGTGAACTGGATTCATGGCCCACTGGCTTATTCATGAGGCCTCATCTCTTCAATCACCCAGAAATCCCCTAACAAAGACTTCATTTTCCCTTCATACCGCCGTGCCTCCAAGTGTTATTGACACACAGTGGAGTGGTGGAGAGGTCTCCCCAACTGAGAGCAGCATCTCTTAGGAGGATGGCTGCAATGTAACTTAACGAACCGTAGGAAGTAGAAGTACTGTAGCGCTTCCCGGGGGTCTGTGGACTCAAACTTGCGTGTGTAGAGCATGAGGAGACGGATGAAGTTGAGCCGTTGGACCATAGGGGGGTCCCCAGCCTCCTGACTCACTGAAACGTAGAAAAACATTCACTTATCAGTAGCCATCAGCTTCAAAACTACAAAAGGTGTGTGACTAGAAATTAAGCAAATGTAGAGGAAGACAAACACGTAGCCTGACGTACACAGTTGTGCACTCTGTCCAGATGACTTGAGCAGCAGCCCTAGCTCGTAGAGAACCAGAGCCACGTGAACAGCATGACTGCGTAGACGCTCCACCCGGAACAGGAAGGCCACAGCAGCCTCAAACTGGGCCGTGAGGAACAGCACCTGGAAGTACAGGAACGGCTGCTGGATGGCTGAGAAGTGGGACTCTCCTGCAGATAAACTCTAAATTATTAGGATCACATTTTGGGAAAGGGAATAGAACATGCTAATTGAATACATATTAATAAAGTCAGAAATGTATTTGCTCCGCATTACAAAGATTCAAAACAATTACAAACAAACCAAAACTATTCCACTTCTACTACTTCGTCATCAACTTGCATTAATCCCTCTCAGTAAAGTTCATGTTCAACTAAGTAGGAAGTAAACATGAATACATCAGCCATTTTGAAAGGCAGCAACCTTATCTATGAGTCACAGTCACCTTGTATTGCACTTGTGTTGAAATGAGCGAGATAACAAGCAATGATTCATCCTTCAGGTGGGAGAGCTTTGCCTCCTTATGTCTGATAAAACTTAAGAAAAGTTTAAGTCTTAAGAGTGAACAGTGAAGCACTTCTTTATCTGAGCAGAGCAGTTCCCAGGGGGGACTGAGAAGTGATGATATTACACAACTCTACTTTAATAGAGTCCTCCAGTCCTAGACAGTATTCTCTCTCAGAACAGAATTAGTATTGAAGGTCTATTTTTGTTCAAATTAGTAGTCTGGCTGTCATGTACCCAGAAGTGTTCTGAACTCACCGTAGTCCTCTAGAAGCTGTTTCTGTAGCTGGGCCAGTGTCAGTCTGTCCTGAGGAGCACTGCTGCCGTCGTCATCGAAGCACACCTGGTTGAGCTGTGGGCATGGAGGAAGGGACAGGTCTACGTTAATGTGAGGGCTCATTTACAATAGGCAAACCTATTTGACCTGATTCTCCCCAACTAGCGCTACGTATCATGTACAGTGGTAAAATATTAATATCCTGACTCTACAGACTGGTCATCAGGCAAGCACCTTGAGCCACAGGTAGTCCTCGGTTTTGTCGGCCACCTCTCCATGGTTGTCTGCGATGTCACACTTCCCAATGAGGCAGTAGACGGCCCTCTTGTAGGGGTCAGCGCTGTTCCTCAGCACTCTGCGGTAGTGGAGACGCAGCTTGTTCTCTGTGGCAGGGGCCAAGCTGAGGAGAGGACACAGCACAGGTCAGACAGAAAGCAGTAGACAGAAAGAGATGGAGAGAAAACGAGTACTAAGGAGATTAGATTTGATTCATATGAGCAAAGAAATCACCCTGGTGCTTTGGTGTTCTGAGCCATAGAGTTACAGCAGGTCAAATTCCAGGAGAAAGTGAAACGGAAAGCTAATCAGCCTTGACCAGTTTACTAACACAGCGGAGGTACATTATGTGTGAGGTTCCTACCGTCTGTCAGGGCTGTTCATATATTCCTGGAACCAGGTCTTGAAGTCTCCCAGCTGGTGCTGAGCCCGGTTCACCACCTGCATGGCAGCCCCCAGGTCCCCACAGCGCAGGCAGTAGTAGATCAGAGCCCAGACTGGGTGACCCTCCACCTCACCATCCTATTATAAACACACACAGCGGAGTTAACCTGCATGTCTCTACACTACACTTAGTAAAAGCGCCAACTGGAATAGTCCAGGGCTATGTAAGGCTGGGCACAGTGCTAATGTCGTTTCTAGCAGAATGTGCTGCAGTGCGGGGGGGACAATAGTACCTGCATGCCTGGCAGAGGCCCTGGTAGCTTGATGTTGAGGAAGCTGCACACCAGCTGATAGGTGCCAGGGACTCCGCCCAGCTGGGCCTGGAGCAGGTTCCCAAACACCGTTACCATGGTGTAGTTCTTGTAGCTGCCGTAGAGGGAACACAAAGAGAAACGTTAGTGGAGGGGTAACTACATGAGTGTATTTTGCAATAAATTTAGGAAGTGTTCTCATTCTAATTCTACGGCTCTCCCCTCTGACCTGTTCTCCAGGAACTGCAGGGCCTGCGTGACGAAAGCCATCTGCATGTCCACAGACGTGCGGCTCTTCAGCGTGTCTTTGGCTGGGACCAGCAGCACGTCTGTCATCTGCTTCACCATCAGCCACATATCTGACACGTTCTGTAGAGACAAACATATATACTCGTTCAGATATACACACTCGTTATCCAAAATGTCCACAACTGGCCATTGGAGAATTTACCAACCCAGCGGAAGACAAACGTAGACAGAGACAAAGGAATGTGGAATGGTTCTGTGAAGCTAACCTTGTCATCCAGGCTGTCTACCACTGAGGCACAGAGGTCTCCCAGGTTGGGCTGGACGTGCCCGTTCACTATCTTCTCATTGAAGATGTAGATCTGAGGCGGAACAAAAGCAGAGAAACACTTACAGATGGGTCAGAGGACAGAGAGGTACTGACAGACTGAATGCTGTCCGTTTCAGCATTAAGACCAGGGGGCCCTGATCCGCACCTCGGTCCCAGTCGTCCCCAGGGAACACTACGAGCGCATAGAGAAGTGATGGATGATGAAAAACAGGACAAAAAGGATGAAAACGTTCAGCAGGTCATCAAAGAAGATCACAAAGAGCAGCATGATGACACCGCAGGCGATATGGCGACACATTCTGTCCTCTTTAACCAGTGGACTAAAACTACAGTGTTCATCGAGTGACTGGGGAGGACGATACAGAGACAGGCTGACCCCTGTGAAATGGGGCAGAGAAATTACCCAGCATGCCCTGGCTCTGCTAGCTAATCAATTTTTTGATCTATTGCTGCCTTGTTTAGCAGGACCCCATAACTATGAAGTGAAGTGCACTACAGTGCAGCTGCATCCTGACTGAGGCTGTGCATCCATTTCAGCCCACGAGGTTCCAGGGCACTTAGCCCCAGGCTGACTGGATGTATTACAGCCTATTAAAGTCTAATATCGTCACATAGGGAAATTTATAAAATACACGAGAGAGAACGGGTTTGGTGATTCACATCTTTGAACATTTTAAGTGAGACTAATTGCAGACTGCACTTCCCTTTTTTTGCTATGTATCGTAGGTATCTCACGTTAAGTGGTGCTGCACTGCAATCAGCGTCAGGCCAAATTACTAACCTGTCGTCCATAGGCTACCTCCACGCTGTCAAGAGCACTCCGCCCAGGAGTCCCTGCGTCACTCACAAAGCTGGGCTGCAACACAAACAGACAGGGAGACGATACAAGTCATTTCACTGAACGTTAAATAGAAAGCTGCCCTGAGAGGACAGGGTAAACCTAAAAAAATGTGAATAAAAGTGTGTAGTTATGTGATGGCGAGAGAAACGAAGGGTTATCGCCTCAATCTTTGTTGCTCATAATTGTAGTCGTGACCAACGTAGCGTGAAAGCCATTGTGAACAAAGCTCACGGTTGAATGCACTCGCATTATAAAATGCACGCACGTACACACAAACATTTATCCAGATCAACCATGTATTCTTGAGAACAAAAGGGACACACCCATACAATGTTCATTCCATGTATAGGGCAGTATAAATGTATATTCCATGTATAGGGCAGTATAAATGTATATTCCATGTATAGGGCAGTATAAATGTATATTCCATGTATAGGGCAGTATAAATGTATATTCCATGTATAGGGCAGTATAAATGCTGTATGAGACATGGCATTATAAGAGAAGAGAGTATAGACAGCAACAACTGAACACAGAAGATAGTTCGTTTCTGGCATAGAGAGTGAACAGCAGGTCACAAATTTAAAATGTAACTGTTGGTTAATAATTCAATAAACACAGGGAAAGACAAATCCAAATCAACTCTAACACACTCCACAAGACAATGTGTAAGAACTACAGTTAGGAAATTATGATTACCACAGCAGTTTTCCTACTGTGCTAAATATCTGGAGCCCTGAAGGTTATCTAAACAGTTACATAAAACAAACATAGCTTTGGTAAAGACTGATAACATTGTGGGAAAACCAAACTGAATGTGCTGGATCATTATCCATTATTAAAAACAGGAGTGCTTGCCATTTATTTTATGAAAAATTAAATATTTAAGGGAAAATCTTGCAAATGGGAGGGGCCTATTGAATTCTGCAACATCCATCTGGGTTAGTAAACATTTTTGATGAGTGCGTATTTATCTCAATGTGGTCAAGTCATATATTATATGTATATAGATTATATCTGGATGTGTGCTTTATGCACTGGAGTTCATAGGGTTTATAGGACAATGATAAACATCAGATGGAGACACTGACCTCTACGTCTTGGCTGAAGTCCAGAGCATCTTCCCCTGCTCCCAGCAAGGTGTGCAGTACTCTCTGCTTCACCTGCTCCCACTGAACCAGCATGGACTCACGGTGGTACTCCTCTGCCAGGAGGAACGTCTGACAGAGAACAAGAAAAGAGAACACATAAGTACGAGAGAGAGAGAGAGAGAGAGAGAGAGAGAGAACCAATTTAATTTGGACAGACCAATTTGAAAATAATTGAGAGAACCAGGCTAGGCTGCATAAATGGGTTAGAAACCACATGATTTGTTTAAAATAGCCAACGCTGCAAAAACTCTCGCCATGGGAGATACAGTTTCTTCAGAAAGTATTCACACCCCTGGATTCCTTCCACATTTTGAATTGGTTAAATTGAGATTGTGTGTGACTCTACACACAATACCCCATCCATAATGTCAAAGTGGAATTATGTTTTTAGATATCATTGCAAATTAATCAAAAATGAAAAGCTGAAATGTCTTGAGTCAATAAGTATTCAACCCTTTTGTTATGGCAAGCTTAAATACGTTCAGGAGTAAAAACTTGCCTAACAAGTCACATAATAAGTTGCATGGACTCACTGTGTGCAATTGTGTTTAACAAGATTTTTTAAACGACTACCTCATCTCTGTACCCCACACATACGTAAAATTCTAAGGTCCCTCGGTCAAGCAGTGAATTTCAAACCCAGATTCAACCAAAGGCCAGGGAGGTTTTCCAATGCCTCGCAAAGGGTGGCACATATTGGCAGATGGATAAAAAAACAATAAAAACATTGTATATGAGCATTTCAAAGTTATTAATTACACTTTGGATGGTGTATCAATACACCCAGTCACTACAAAGATACAGGCATCCTAACTCAGTTGCCGGAGAGGAAGGAAACCGCTCAGCGATGTCACCAAGAGGCCAATGGTGACTTAAAACAGTTCGTTTTCTTCAATCACAGCCATTTGATTTGATTTGATTTAAACTCTGAAGCTGGATCAACAACATTGTACTTACTCCACAATACTAACCTAAATGACAGAGTGAAAAGAAGGAAGCCTGTACAGAATAAAAATATTCCAAAACACGCATCCTGTTTGCAATAAGGCACTAAAGTAAAACTACAAAAATATGGCAAAGAAATTCACTTTATGTCCTGAATACAAAGCGTTATGTTTGGGGAAAATCCAACAACATTTCACTGAGTACCACTCCTCATATTTTCAAGCATGGTGGTGGCTGCATCATGTTATGGATATGCATGTCATCGGCAAGGACTAGGGAGTTTTTTAGGATAAAATGAATTGGAATAGAGATAAGCACAGGCAAAATCCTAGAGGAAAACCTGGTTCTGCTATCCAAGTTCACTTTTCAGCAGGTCATTAACCTACAACAAGGACAAATATACACTTGAGTTGCTTTCCAAGAGAAATGTTCTTGAGTGGCCTAGTCACAGTTTTGACTTAAATCAGCATGAAAATCTATGAAAAGACTTTGCTGTCTAGCAATGATCAACAACCAACTTGACAGAGCTTGAAGAATTTTTAAAGAATAATGTGCAAATATTGTCCAATTCAGGTGTGCAACGCTTTAGAGACTTAACAAAAAAAAAAACTCACAGCTGTAATCACTGCCAAATGTGATTCTAACATGTATTGACTCAGGAGTGTGAATACCTATGTAAATGAGATATTTCTGTATTTCATTTGCAATAAATTTCTAAAAACATGTTTTCACTTTGTCATTATGGGGTATTGGGTATAGATGAATGAGAGAAAAAAAAAAATACATTTCTATTCAGGCTATAACACAAAATGTGCAATAAGTCAAGGGGTATGAATACTTTCTGAAGGCACTTTATCTGTGCACAATAAACACCTCCAATCACCCATGCAGGCATCCTGGGGCCCCACACAGTAAAAGTGAGATCTGGGACTATGCGGCCTCTTCAAACTGGCTCATGCCCTGTGATGCCTGGGTGTGTGGAGGGATGGGATTGTGACGCTAAAGTGGGTCTGCATTTATGGCTGGTCCAGATTTAGCCAAGAACCGATTAGAATCCAGAGACCTTATCTATCTCAATCCCACTGGGACAGTGGATGCTAATTAGAACTGTTCCTAATTAAACCTGGTCTGAACTCATGCAGAGGAAACCATTTTAGAAAGATAATAGGCAAAGGGTTTATATTGGTACAAGGTGAACAAGTCATGATTGACAACACAGGGTACGGGTTTATTATTTGTATTAAAAAGTGTGAGACAGATTGCAACTATAGCCTATTCAGGAGAACATTTGGTATGTCAAGATGTCATGGAGGGAAACCTCTGGCTATACAAGAGCAGAGTGTGAGATTTATCAATATGAACGTTTGCTTGAGCCGGTGCGTAGATTTACGCATAGCCATGACCAGTGGTTGAATAAAGGAACTGCTTGTCAAGCGTAGGATGTGGAAAATATATGTGAGAGTTAATTGTATTTTCATTGAGACCATATCAGTGCATTTGTTACAATAATAATCCCTATAAAGTACAGTCATTTGTTAAATTAGTGGCACATATGAAAGTTAAACTTTAATGAAATACAACAAAAGACTGAGATAATGGGAAATGGAATGAGAGATGGCTGATTTTGCTCGGTTGGAAGATTTAGCACACGCTGCATTTCGCAGAGTGAGCTTTTTTAGAAACAGGTAGGACTATTTTTGCAGAAACGACAGATTGGTTTTGGGAAACTATATCTGATGAGCCAATCTTATAGGATCCTTGCGAGGATTTAAAACCCATTTAGAAAGGCCAATCCGGTAAACATCAGTGTTATCTACCCTCAGGTTTTTGGCAACGGGCACTTTTCAGCGGGAGCTTGCCCATCGGCATCTCAAATCCCTTGATGAACCAATGTTTTGTATGCAATAACATACAAACCGCAACATACAATTTCCATAAACCAAAGCACAACAGGGGTTTCTTTGCCACCCAATGGTTTCCCAAATACTAACGGCGCAATAGACGGCACCCATATCGCCATTAAAGAGCCATCCCAAAACGAGTTAAAACTATGTGAATAGAAAAGGCTTCCACTCAATGTGCAGGTGACGTGATACGCAATAAAACGTTGCTGAATGTGTTGGCCAGGTGGAACGCACAACTCGTTCATTTTGCAAAACAGCCATGCTGGTCTATACGCCTACAGGAGGGTGCTGTTGAGGATGAATGGCATATTGGCGAGTGTTGCCTACTCATTTGAAGTATATTGCCATTGGTAAAGCAACTTAGAACTGTCTTAATGGTCCTCTCTTTGTAGCTTTATTACATTTTACTGGTCAAACCACAACTGGGCGAGTGAAATAAAACCTTTTTGTTGTATTCAATCTCTGACACTAGCACCTCTATTTCAGTCTCGGAAAAGTGATTTTTTTAATAGCTTTTTGGGGTTGTGCCGTTGTAGGCTATTTCATGGTACAGCGTTGTATATTCCCACAGGTTTAAAGGGATGATTGTCTATATGGTTAATTAGGGGCGTTTCGAAATGCTAATAGCCTAGGTTGTGCAAACAATTGATATTTATCAACAGATCTCCTACCAGTGTGCATATGATGCTCATAGGATTGTTTGACAAATCACACTTTTTCTGTGTACGAACAATCTAATTTCCTTCCGTAAGTAGTATTTTAGAATAGTTTCAACGCAATATTGATAAATGAAGCCCCAGGTATGTTAAAGCCAAATGGGATTATTAGATGTGAACATGGGGTGCAGAGAGGGTGTGGTCATGGCAAACCAGTCAGCCAAGAGAGTGCCACTTACCCTGCGACGTGACTCCTCGATTGCAGAGAGCAGCGCATTGTCCCTCTCATTCTTCAGAAAGCCCTGGAAAGACAGAAATGCTGGAGGTTAGAATGGCTTTAACCAACATTCCACTTGACCACAGTCAGTCATGCTAGCTGCAAGGGCTAACTAAGGAGAAGAACTATCATCATGAACGCTGTGCTAAAAATGAGAGGCCAGCAATCAGGGCTTAGCAACTTCATGTTCTTAGTAGCCGTAGAAGCCTCCTCCTGACCTGACATTCTAACCACTCAAAAATAACTCCTGTTACGTATCTTGTCAAGCGTTAAGCCATTTTCATGCTCCATCCCATCCCCACAAACCCAGAGCCCATCTCAAGGCATTTTACAGCTAATTCAACGAAGCCTGACTGATGATGAGCACCAGTCGATTAGACGCACCGCACCTGGCCCTTTGTCCTCGTATCATCCCATCTTCAATTTCCTACCTTAGGGAACAAACTCCACAGTGGGCTGAGATTCATCAGCATCTACATTCAACTGAATAACATGATATAAAAGAGACGGATGGATGCATCTTGAAGAGACTAAAATGTTCGTCTGTCTGCTGTCTCACTTCCTTAAGGGGTCAAAATGGTGATATAACAAGCCTACCTTTCAGTACCAAAATAAAATAAAAATGCCATTACTATTGCAATACCTACATACAAGGAACTCAAATTGACATCTTGTTTTGTCATGTTAGTCATGGGTTTAATTCATGAGCAAATTTGCACACAGCTGTGTAGGTGCACGTAGACTGTTCTCACCATCTCACATAGAGTAAGCGAATTAATGTACACTTTGGCACGCACAGAGAAACATCAGCCTCCACTCCTTCCGATGTCCGAAGAGAAAGAGAAAACATTTTGTACCCAGAACAGGCAGAACCGCCCTCGTAGTGGACGTTGCCACAAGGCAGCCAGCCAGCCCGAGAGGTGGGGGAATAAAACTCACCCACCCAGACACAGAGCAATGTAAAAGAGGGCGGTGGTTGAGGGGTCAATGCATCTAAACTAGGGTGGGGTTAGAAGCAAAGAATAAGATATAGCCTACTAAAAAAAGGGTGGTGCTGAATCGTCCATAGAGCCATCGCGGATCGTTAGGAAACCAAATTCCAGCCCATGAATGAATGGTACCACAGTGGTGACCAGCTTGCCACAATGACACAGATACCCTGATAGTCAGCACAATGGATGTCACTCTCACTACGCCCATTCTCTGTGATCGTGGACACTGGCTTTAACAACTAGGCTAAATGCCAGCCACACCCTTTTACAATGTGAGGACATTTATTTGCCTTAAAAATCTGATAATTTAGTCTATCGTTGCCTTCCATATTCCATAAGTCTGCTACAGAGGAATAACCGACAGACAATCTCATGCCTTTTAGAGTGGAATTTCCTTTTATGCAGACAAGACATTTTTAAAGCTGAAAAGGGTAATGTCATACTTTAGTCTGCGATTAAGGCCTGCAATTCACAATGGCACACATTTACACTTCCTCGCACAGCAATAGGAGATACTACTGAAATATGTAAAAAATTTAAATAAACGGTAGAACTGGCGAAAAAAAGAAAAGAGCAAATGGAAGCCTAATGGATTTCGTATTTTCCAGGTGTCAGTATGATATATATATAGTAGTCTATCCCCTTCTCTCAGATAATGGGCCTTTTCCTGCAGACTGTCTCGGCACCTGTCATCTCTAGGAGGGACCGCGCAGCATCCCGTCCAGCCCTCCCCACCTCACCTCGCCCTGCCTCAGCCCCTCCCCCTTCGCCACAGGCTCAAACCTTCCCCACAGGCTCAAACCCTCCCCACAGGCTCAAACCCTCGCCCCAGTCTGTCCAATCCATCACATCACCAGACATCAGAGTGGCAGCAGTCCGCATCTTGACTGACAGCTATAAATTATCATTGACTTATTACTTCAGCAGCCGACCGTCAAATGACAAGTGTAAATGAACAGTGCGGAGAGTGCGAGAGGGGGGAGGCTGAGGCTTTTCAGTATCACAAGCAATAAGAGCAGTACCTATACTCTATTAAAAAGATAAATCAAAGGAAGATTTCCTGCTATATCTTGCCAATTAAATTTCTTGCTCAGTCATTGTGCTCGGTCCTCCCATCGTCTGTGGCAGAGAAAGGAGCGCCCCCCTCAGGAGATTCTGCTCTCCAAACAAAACAGGTTCTACCCAGTTTGCACCCTAAGAGCTGACAATGGAGCTATTTATATACTAGGAGAGCTCAGGTCAAGTCTCCAAACACAGAAAGACACACAGAGAATACATCTGAATAAATGTATACATTTCCTAGTGAACTGGCATTATGTGGAAGAATATAACAAGTACCAAGATTAGGCTATGCTTTTCATTCTATGGTTTCCAGAAAGTGAAGGGTCAAAAGGGAGGGGGAACTTATCCGCATTTCAATTTGTTTTATTTCAAAACCGTACACTTTAGGCTATCATTTCAAATGTAGGTTCTAAACTCCCTGAGTAACGGACAAAGAAGCTGTAAACTCCCTGGATCTTTTATTCATGGCATATATCCAGCCAAATACACATGTGCAGTATGTAACATATATAGCCAGCTGGTCTGACTCGAGAACCTTCTCCTACATAATTGTATTGTCCCTCAATTTGTGTGGCGTATGCATACGATTTCGCAAGAACAGAAAACATTCACTATAGTTCACTAAAGTAGAACTCAAGAAAAAAAAGGACAGCATAGGAATAAATGTACATGTAACACATGGACCATATCACGGTGCTGATTCGTGTCACATACATACAATTCTTCCCAGGGCTCAGTCAAACGAGCAGTCTAAAGGTTCACAAATCATAGTGATTTTACTGTGTCTGTACATAGTTACAACATCACACGCAGAAAGCATTCTAGAACATCTTAAAATCAATTCTCTATCATCTGGATTTACATGTTGAATTCTATGTTTCATCCTTTTCCCTTAGTTCTGCATGTAATGTACTGATGCTCAGCAGTTCCAGAGATACAAAGAAAAAAGTGTGATGGGTCAGTAGCTGAAAACCTGCATCTTCATTTACTCTGTGACAATGAGCGGAGCAGGGGAGGTGAAACCCCACCCTTATGCCACCACTTCCTGTGTGGAGAATAAGCATTCATATAACTGACCATCACCATCTTCATAGTCACAGACAGATGGTGACAGAGTGAGATAGAGGAAAGAGAAGGTGACAGACAGATCGTGACAGAGACAGAGCAGATGTACAAACGCAGAGTGTCTGTGTGTGGAGGCAATACTCACTCATGCTGTGGCTCAGCCTGCCAGGCAGGGAGAGAGAGGAGAGGTGCAGGTAACCAGGTGTAGACAGACCTATGCCTGACACTAAACGCACAGCCGTCTCCATCTGAAGAACTGAGCAGGCGCCATTCTGGGGCGTTTTCGGACCATCCTCTGACAGGCCCGCATCGCAGACGCTGCACCTTCCTCACCCAATGTGGGCCACCGGTGTGAACCCAGAGATGTGCCACATGAAGGGTTACTGTAGGCTGTTTTATTGTTGGAGGACTATACCAAGTCAGCCCTCAGACGCAGGGGGGAGATCAAGGAGGAGTAATTGCTCAACCTCACAGGCCTTCCTCTCTCTATCAGCAGATCCTCCCCCGCCGCCTGCTTCTTTCCAGCATCCCTGCCGTCCTCTTCTCTCAGTGCCACTCATTTCTTCCTTTTTTTTTTTAATACATCTATGCATCCTTCCCCTTTTCCTCCTCCCCTAGCGCAATGCAATTATGGTAATGGTTTTTCTCCCCTCTGCTGATGGCTTCCGACATCCTGTCCAGAAATTGGGCTAATAATCCTCTTAAGGAGTCATGTTTAGTTAATGAGAAGGGTGCAGTGGCTTCTCAGGGGGGCATACAGAGTACACAGCTGCACAGACCAGACATGCTGCACATGTGAAGCTATTTAACCAAAGTCTGCTGTAGCAGCAGCTGCGCTTATCAGACTGTCCAGAGAATACATGCCATCACTATAGCTGCTCTCAGAGAAAGATGGGGGAGGGAGAGAAAGAGGGGGAGGGAGCAGAAAGCAGGAACAGAAAAAGATGGAATTGAAAAACTGGGAAAGAGAGAAAGACACTTCTCCTTTTCGCCATTTTATCATTGGACTGTGATCCAGCTCTCTTTCCATGCCTTTCTCGCCTCTATTCGATCTTCATTTCAGTTACATTCTGTCAATTTTCTCTTCTTTCTCTGTATCTTTCCCTTGGATATGTCTATCACCCCTTTCTCACTCTCATTCCTTCTTCATCTCCATCCTCACTGATGTGAGCCATGCCTCAACACATACAAATATAACAAATGTAAAAAAGGTGGGCTATATACATACCTTAAACTTAAATGTGGGAAATCATATGCATTACCACCCAAATATACTACAGACATCATTCACACCCCAATTCCTCTGTGAGCCACCCACAGAGATAAGAGCGGCTACGCCTCATCAGCATCCAGCATTTCCTTTGTCTTCTTAAGCTTCTCTTTGAGCACTTGAACATACAGTACTACACAGTGAAATCACACTCAATGTAAAGAATACCACACAATATTATTACCAGTGCCTAGGCTACTGAAAAGACTAAGCTATGAATGCAGTGCAGACAATAGGGGAAATACCATTCAGTTCCACTGACTGCACATAGGCTACCACATACAAATATCATCTCCTGGACTAGCCTAATTGTCGTGACTAATAAATAGCTGAAAAGGGTGGCAATCCATAGACTGCTAAGTAATATTTTATAACTAATCAAAGCACACAGTTTGTAACATAGGATATTTGAAGAAAAGTGAATTGTATTGTCCAACAGTTTGATGATAAATCTTCAATAGCTTTTTATTGTGGCTTGACTTAACTCTACAGAGGCTCCCTGCCCGTAAGGTTAACACGAGACACCAGTAATGTGAGAGTAATACTAGCTTTATACAGCAAGGTCACAGTTTTTCTAAAGAAATGTTCCATTAATTGCCCATGAAAACTGTCATGTGAAAATATGGACAGGAATGCAAAGGTATGCACAGTGGAGGGGGAGGATAAAAAGTACAGAACAGTAGAAGGCCAGCCACTTCCCACTGTGTCTGGCCCACGCACTCAACTGAGTCCAGCTAAAAAGGCCTTGTTAAATCCTGCAACAGGGCTAAGTGCACTTCCAGTAAAACCAAGGCTCCATCCGGCCGGCCCACCACATGCAAGGTTGGGGATTATGAGTGGGAGAGGTAGCACTGGGTTCATCAGAAATTGAGGCGATCAATACAGAAATATAACACCCCAGTCATTCACTAACTATCTGCTGCCTTCCCATCCACCACAACCCTGTCATAGGCCTAATTTGTATGATCATTTCCTGATGTGTGGACGACACCCTCTTCTAGAATAGGCTAATCAATGCATTTGATACAGCAACAATATTATTAAACACTGCTAAAATTAATATTGTAGGGTCAAACCAATTAAGAGCAAGAGAGAACATTGTGTGTTAACGTTTGACGGTCTGGGTGTGGCCAGAGGATGGTACTCCGTCTTCAAGCCTCATCATTTTCTCATGTGCTTTTACATGTGACTACTAAGCACAATGGAATAACAGTACAGACTGGTGCTAATCTTCTTTTTCAACATACTGCACATTGACTGGAGGTTGTTCCCGTTTCCCTTCATCTGAGACAGTTCAGACTGTTCCCACTAAATGGCTTCAGATTTGCAGAAACATCATCCGTTGATGTAACAATTGGCAGAAAGTAAGAGCTACCATTAACTGATTAGCAGGCATTTCACATTTCATTGACTTGCATAAAAACCCAGGGAACATCATCCCAGCTGCAATTCATCAGCACACATGGAGGATGGGGAAAAGCCAGTGTGTAAACAAAAGAAAAACAAATAAAATGCCTCCATATTGACTTTTGTAAAACAGCCCCAGCTCGCAGGTGGACACTGGACAGGGTTTGGAATAGTGATGGGGAAGAAATATAATCCATACAGTTACATGTTGGGATATTATTTTTGATGATACATCATATTGTTTTGACAATATTGTAATATTATTTTTGCGCTAGTTGGCTGTAACTGCATCAAAACTTCATAGCTAGTGATGAGCAATTAGTGCTTTTTCAGGGGGGTGGTTCAGTTTCGGCTAGATTTGTTATCACGGTTTTCGATTCCGGTTTCGATTATTTGCACTATGCATTACGTGGGTTGAATGAAGTAACACAGAATAAAACTATAAATTTAAAAAAGTCCCATGAACTGCTTAGTAGTGACTTGCCTGGTTTAAATAAAAGGTTAATTAACAATTTATTCACCTTACTTTAATAAAAAATGTCAGGTGTATATTATTTGATTAGTCTAACATTTAATTCCAAGTCTTCTCATCTAGTTCTTTAAAGTAAATAAGGAATACTTTTATGACTGCTGAATACCAACTATCAATCACTTAGACCATGTATTTTCAGATAGAGATACCTCGGGAAGAAACAGCTGCTCTCTGTATCCCCTCACAATCACACATTCTTTCCTCTTCCATAGCAGGTGTAAAAGAAACAGACCGGACAAGTAGATGTGCATGGGATTATGGTCATTTTAGTTAATTACCACGTTTTATGAGCTAAACTACCTAGAATATTGTCCTGTTGGAAACTATAACTCCCTGCTACATCTCACAGTTTGGGCTGGATATTTATCTCTAGAGAAACTCATGAGCTCACAGAAAAAACCCTCCAAAATGGAATTCAAATAATTGAACGGATGTTGGTCAATGAGTTCTTTAAAAAGGTAAAATAACCAACGTTTCAGTAAACCGCTCAGCACGATTCCATAGCTTGTTCTCCAACTTCTTTTGAAATAGAGTACCAATTGGTTTTCAGCACTTTCATTTCCATGACTGATCAAAACAAAATGTTCTCAAGGCTCTCTCTTGTCCCTCTGCAGCAGACAATATGAGGTGAGCAATATGTTTGGAACATTACAATAAATTCACAGCATCAAATCGCAACACGAATCGTATCAGCGCCAAAGTATTGTGATATTGTATTGTGAGGTCCCCGGCAATTCCCGGCCCTAGTTTGAAACCCAGTATAATATGGCTGGTATCCATTTAGGTTCGGAACACATTACAGCACCACTTGATCATCAATTGGTTATTCCATAGCTAGTAAAAATACAAGTATACCAAACATTAGGAACACATTCCTAATGTTGAGTTGCAATATTCGTCGGGACATGGACTCTACAGTTGTGGCCAAAGGTTTTGAGAATGACACAAATATTAATTTCCACAAAGTTTGCTGCTTCAGTATCTTTAGATATTTTTGTCAGATGTTACTATGGAATACTGAAGTATAATTACAAGCATTTCATAAGTGTCAAAGGTTTTATTGACAATTACATGAAGTTGATGCAAAAAGTCAATATTTGCAGTGTTGACCCTTCTTTTTCAAGACCTCTGCAATCCAACCTGGCATGCTGTCAATTAACTTCTGGGCCACTTCCTGACTGATGGCAGCCCATTCTTGCATAATCAATGCTTGGAGTTTGTCAGAATTGTGGGTTTTTGTTTGTCCACCCGCCTCTTGAGGATTGACCACAAGTTCTCAATGGGATTAAGGTCTGAGGAGTTTCCTGGCCATGGACCCAAAATATTGATGTTTTGTTTCCTGAGCCACTTAGTTATCACTGTTGCCTTATGGCAAGGTGCTCTATCATGCGGGAAAAGGAATTGTTTGTCACCAAACTGTTCCTGGATGGTTGGGAGAAGTTGCTCTCGGAGGATGTGTTGGTACCATTCTTTATTCATGGCTGTGTTCTTAGGCAAAATTGTGAATGAGCCCACTCCCTTGGCTGAGAAACAACCCCACACATGAATGGGCTCAGGATGCTTTACTGTTGGCATGACACAGGACTGATGGTAGCACTCACCTTGTCTTCTCCGGACAAGCTTTTTTCCAGATGCCCCAAACAATCAGAAAGGGGATTCATCAGAGAAAATGACTTTACCCCAGTCCTCAGCAGTCCAATCCCTGTACCTTTTGCAGAATATCAGTCTGTCCCTGATGTTTTTCCTGGAGAGAAGTGGCTTCTTTGCTGCCCTTCTTGACACCAGGCCATCCTCCAAAAGTCTTTCCCTCACTGTGCATGCAGATGCACTCACACCTGCCTGCTGCCATTCCTGAGCAAGCTCTGTACTGGTGGTGCCCTGATCCCGCAGCTGAATCAACTTTAGGAGACGGTCCTGGCGCTTGCCGGACTTTCTTGGGCGCCCTGAAGCCTTCTTCACAACAATTTAACCGCTCTCCTTGAAGTTCTTGATGATGCGATAAATGGTTGATTTAGGTGCAATCTTACTGGCAGCAATATCCTTGCCTGTGAAGCCCTTTTTGTGCAAAGCAATGATGATGGCACGAGTTTCCTTGCAGGTAACCATGGTTGACAGAGGAATAACAATGATTCCAAGCACCACCCACCTTTTTAAGCTTCCAGTCTGTTATTTGAACTCAATCAGCATGACAGAGTGATCTCCAGCCTTGTCCTCGTCAACACTCACACCTGTGTTAACGAGAGAATCACTGACATGATGTCAGCGGTTCCTTTGTGTCAGGGCTGAAATGCAAATGAACTGAATCCCCAAAAAACATTTCCACTGCATGGCAAAGAGGGACTTTGCAATTAATTGCAATTCATCTGATCACTCTTCATAACATTCTGGAGTATATGCAAATTGCCATCATACAAACTGAGGCAGCAGACTTTGTGGAAATTAACATTTGTGTCATTCTCAAAACTTTTGGCCACGACTGTACAAGGTGTCTATAGCATTCTACAGGGATGCAGGTTCCCAAATGTATTCATGATACAGACAGGAAACTGTTGAGCGTAAAAAAAAAACAGCAGCATTGCAGTTCTTGACACAAAACTTGTGCAAACCAGTGCGCCTGTCATACGCCGTTCAAAGGCACTTCAATCTTTTGTGTTGCCTATTCACCCTCTGAATAGCACACATACACAATCCATGTCTCAATGCTTCAAAATCCTTATTTTACACTGATTGGAGTGGATTTAACAGATGGCATCAATAAAGAATCATAGACTGACCAGGTGAAAGCTAAGTCAGGGAAAGAGGTGTTCTTAATATGTTGTATACTCAGCGTATGGCTGTTTCTGATCCCTGATTATTATGAAAATATCCACAAATTTGTCCATGTAACTTTTTTTTTTTTTTTTTTTTTTTTTTTACACATGTCTATAGGAGTCAGGGCTAAGAGCAGAAGTTCAGAAAGCAATAACTATCTTTATCTGCAATTTTTAATACCATCATTCCTACTGGAAATGCTCTGAGAAATTAGGCTCATTTATATTTTACCTATTTTAAATTACACAGATATTTATCACTTGATAGTCCTGACTCTTATTTAGTATATATTTAATGAAGGGCTATTTTTCACTGGTTAAGGCAGAGGAATTAGGCCAATTCTGATTTGAGGGGTATTGTAATGCAATACTGACCAAGTCAAAGCTTGGTCACAAATGGGTCTTCCAAATGGACAATGACCCGAAGCATACTTCCAAAGTTGTGGCAAAATGGTTTAAGGACAACAAAGTCAAGGTAATAGAGTGGCCATCACAAAGCCCTGACCTCAATCCCATAGAAAATGTGTGGGTAGAACTGAAAAAGCGTGTGTGCGTGAAGGAGGCCTACAAACCTGACCCAGTTACACCAGCTCTGTCAAGAGGAATGGGCCAAAATTCACCCAACTTATTGTGCGAAGCTTGTGGAAGTTTGACCCAAGTTAAACAATTTAAAGGCAATGCTCCCAAATACTAATTGAGTGTATGTAAACTTCTGGCCCACTGGGAATGTGATGAAAGGAATAAAAGCTTAAATAAATCATTCTCTCTACTATTATTCTGACATTTCACATTCTTAAAATAAATTGGTGATACTAACTGACCTAAAACAGGGAATTTTTACTAGGATTAAATGTCATTAATTGTGAAATACTTTGTTTAAATGACTATGTAAACTTCCGACTTCAACTGTGTGTGTGTATATATATATATATGTGTGTGTGTGTATACTCACTCACTACCGGTCAAAAGTTTTAGAACACCTACTCATTCAAGGGTTTTTCTTTATTTTTACTGTTTTCTACATTGTAGAATAATAGTCAACACATATAAACTATGAAAAAACAAATGGAATCATGTAGTAACCAAAAAAAAAAGTGTTAAATGAAAATATATTTTATATTTGAGTTTCTTGAAATAGCCACCCTTTGCCTTGACAGCATTGCACACTTGGTATTCTCTCAACCAGCTTCAACTGGAATGCTTTTCCAACAGTCTTGAAGGAGTTCCCACATATGCTGAGCACTTGTTGGCTGCTTTTCCTACACTCTGCCGTCCAATTCATCCCAAACCAACTCAATTGGGTTGGGTGTTGTGGACTCCAGGTCATCTGATTCAGCACTCCATCACTCTCCTTGGTTAAATAGCGCTTAAACAGCCTGCAGGTGTGTTGGATCATTGCACTGTTGAAAAACAACTGATGGTGCCACTAAGCCCAAACCAGATGGGCTTTGCTGCAGGAGGGACTGGTGCACTTCACAAAATAGATGGCATCATGAGGAAAGAAAATTATGTGGATATTTTGAAGCAACATCTCAAGACATCAGTCAGGAAATTAAAGGATTAAATGTGGGATTAAATGTCAGGAATTGTGAAAAACTGAGTTTAAATGTATTTGGCTAAGGTGTATATAAACTTCAGACTTCAACTGTACCAGAGACAGTTCAATACCCCCAAATGTAAATCACATAGACATCTACCAAAGACAATTAAAATCCAATCAAAGGACGTTGGGTTAACTTTTGTGCATGCGTTTGAATTGCAAACTCTCAGCACTTCAGGCAATGGGTTTGATATACAGAATGATGAGTAAAGATTTGGACACAATACACGTCAGACATATTTTCCTAGACACACATTTCTAATACTTCCAAAAATAAGAAACTGCAATGATCCTCCAACAGAATCCGTCAGCTTGTTTCCCATTATCATAAAAAAATCATTACGCAGTAAACCTCAGCTGTGACATTAACAGAACCAGATACGAAACTGCCAGTTTGACTAAAGCATCATTACGAACTCAAAAAAATTCATTACCATCACTTGCCCGGCTGCCTTTGCCTCTGAAAAACTCAGAAGAGAAGGTTGTGACATACTGGAGAACAGGTGTGGATGTAAAAGTAGCCCCACACTCGTAGAGACAGTCTGAAATTAATACCTGGATGTCAGTGTCTTTCACTGGCTCCAAAGGTTCAAAGGTGGTGGCAGCACTCAAGCTCTCCAGACGCTGGGAGATGTGGAATATGTCCAGGCCTCTGGAACCCAGGAGGATAGAGCTACAGGGAACAGAGGAAGAGTAGATTGTGTTTGTTTAGTATAGTATCATCTAGAGCAGGTATTCCCAAACTGGGGTACGCCAAAATAAAAATGTGATTCACATTTTACTTTTAGTAATTCTTTATTTTCTTTATTTTCTTCACATTTTCAAACAGTTCATTTATATTTTCCAACGGTGCTATGGATGTGGGTGAGGTTTTTTCTTTGCCTGGGTAGCCTAGTTTCACTGCCAAAAATAAAATTAAACCATCTAGATGTTCAGCAAAATAACAACACAATGTCAAATACAGGTAGCCTAGTCAAATAATTAACATCCAATCACATTAACCATCACTCTCTCGCGGGAATTCCACTAACAGTCCGTGTGTAGCCAAACGTAGCTGCTACTCATGTTTGTATCTGTACTGATGGTGCAAAAGCCATGACAGGGAGACATAGTGGAGTGGTAACGTGCGTGCAAGCAGTTGCTCCCGACACCACATGGGTACACTGCAGCATCCACCAAGAGGCTCTTGCTGCCAAAGGAATGCCTGACAGCTTGAAAGACGTTTTGGACACTACAGTGAAAATGGTTAACTTTGTTAAAGCAAGGCCCCTGAACTCTCATGTATTTTCTGCACTATGCAATGATATGGGCAGCGACCATGTAACACTTTTATAACATACAGAAGTGCGATGGTTATCAAGGGGCAGAGTATTGACATGTTTTTTTTAAATTGAGAGACGAGCTTAAAGTGTTATTTAATTTTAACTTGTCTAACCGCTTGCATGATGACAAGTTTCTCAAATGACTGGCCTATCTGGGTGATGTTTTTTCCTCGCCTGAATGATCTGAATCTAGGATTACAGGGAATCTCCACAACTATATTCAATGTGCGGGACAAAATTGAGGCTATGATTAAGAAGTTGGAGCTCTTCTCTGTCTGCATTAACAAGGAAAACACACAGGTATTTCCATCATTGTATGATTCTTTTGTGTGCAAATGAACTCAAGCTTACAGACAATGTCAAATGTGATATAGCGAAGCACATGAGTGAGTTGGGTGAGCAATTACGCAGGTACCAAAACAGATGATACAAACAACTGGATTCGTTATCCCTTTCATGCCTTGCCTCCAGTCCACTTACCGATATCTGAACAAGAGACGGTTCTGTGAAAATTGTATTTAATTAGAAGCCAGTCAGATTTCTGGATAGGGCTGCTCTCAAGAGTATCCTGCCTTGGCAAATTGCGCTGTTAACCTCTTGAACCTCTGGGGGCAGTATTTCATTTTTGGATGAAAAACGTTCCCGTTTTAAGCGCAATATTTTGTCACGAAAAGATGCTCGACTATGCATATAATTGACAGCTTGGAAAGAAAACACTGACGTTTCCAAATCTGCAAAGATATTGTCTGTGAGTGCCCCAGAAATGATGCTACAGGCGAAACCAAGATGAAACTTCAAACAGGAAATGAGCAAAATTTCTGAGGCGCCGTTTTCCATTGTCTCCTTATATGGCTGTGAATGCGACAGGAATGAGCTTACACTTTTTGCCGTTTCCCCAAGGTGTCGGCAGCATTGTGACGTATTTGTAGGCATATCATTGGAAGATTGACCATAAGAGACTACATTTACCAGGTGTCCGCCTGGTGTCCTGCGTCGAAATTGGTGCGCAAACGCCAGGTGCAACTATTTTTCCATTTGATAGAGAGGAGAAACCAGACTTCCACAAACGTTATATCATTGAAGAGATATGTGAAAAACACCTTGAGGATTGATTCTAAACAACGTTTGCCATGTTTCAGTCGATATTATGGAGTTAATTTGGAAAAAAGTTTGGCGTTTTGATGACTGAATTTTCGGGTTTTTTTGGTAGCCAAACGTGATGTACAAAACGGAGCGATTTCTAATACACAAAGAATATTTTTGGAAAAACGGGACATTTGCTATCTAACTGAGAGTCTCCTCATTGAAAACATCCAAAGTTCTTCAAAGGTAAATTATTTTATTTGAATGCTTTTCTTGTTTTTGTGAAAATGTTGCCCGCTCAATGCTACGCTAGCTATCAATACTGTTACACAAATGCTTGTTTTGCTATGGTTGAAAAGCATATTTTGAAAATCTGAGATGACAGTGTTGTTAACAAAAGGCTAAGCTTGATAGCTAGCATATTTATTTCATTTGCGATTTTCATGAATAGTTAACGTTGCGTTATGGTAATGAGCTTGAGGCTATAAATAGGATCCCGGATCCGGGTTTGCTCGTCGCAACTGGTTATTAAGACACTGATGCCCTTTCCAAACACGTACCTATGTGAGAGTGGATTCTCGGCCCTCACTAGCATGAAAACTAAATACAAGCACAGACTGTTTGTGGATAAGGATTTAAGACTGAGAGCCTCTTCAATACAACCCATTGAAGAGTTATGTGCATCCTTTAAAGCACACCCTTTTCATTAACCTGTGTTGAGTTATTAACAATTTTTGATGAACAAATACGTTTTTATATGTAAGATGGCTAAATAAAAGGGCTAAATTATTGATTATTATTACTCGTGCCCTGGTCCTAGAAGAGCTATTTGTCACTTACCACGAGCCGGGTTGTGACAAAAACTCAAACTCATTCTTATGTTTAATAAATGTATCGTATAGTGTGTGTGTGTGAGAGACAGGCTTACAATGATGGCAAAAAAACTAAATTTGAGAGTGAGCCAACTCTGGTGCTAGAGGGGGTACGCAGCTGGAGTTTCAATGTTTAAAGGGGGTACAGGACTATAAAAAGTTTGGAAACCACTGCTCTAGAGGGCATGAGGAGCATGAAGTAAGTTCACTGCAATGCAGAACATAACAAAGCTACACTGCATTTCATATGCCAGTGAAATGTGGGGAGCAGCATTAACCTGCCATCATAAATACGTTCTTAAAGACATCTCCCATAACAGAACAGCTCCAATAAACTGGGTGTCCAAGAGTACAAATACTGATGAAACATATCTATCCTCTATTTCACACGCTATAGTGACAAGATCACGTAATTTCAAGTAGTCCAAACGCAGTCAGATGTATTGACATCTGAAAAATAACCAATCATAATGATGAGCTTTTGTGCAGATGACTTCAACATCTTATTACCATCAGCCTCATTCATTACAGGGGAAATAATAAGATATTACTAGAAAAGGGAACTGGCCTATACGTCACATGTGATTTCAATGTGTGGGTCATCTCTAAATAAAATAAATATCTGTGACTGACTGATACACAAGAGAGAACATACGCTTTTACGTCAGCAGCGTCTTGCGACGTTCGGGTTAAGGTGCGGGAACGTAGCCTCTCTCCAGCCTGCTGGATCTCCTGAAGGTTCCTCTCAACATGGGGAAGCTCAGACACAGCCTCAGTTTCCGCTGCAAGCTGCTCCGCCTGCTGCAGGAGCTCTCCAAAGCCCTCCGCTTCCATGGCAACCACTAGAAGTTAAGGGACAGAATGGCTGGGTTAAAAACCAATGACTATTCTGGATTAAATGACATGCAGTCTTTATGGCCTTAACAGATTGAATCACATGATAGTGTGTTACAGTGCAGTCGGAAAGTATTCAGACTCCTAGACTTTTTCCACATTATGTTACAGCCTTATTCTAATGGACTAAATAAAAACATTTCCTAAACAATCTACACACAATTCCCCATGACGACAAATTGAAAACAGATTCTTAGACATTTTTGCAAATGTTTTCAAAATAAAAAACAGAAATACATTATATACATAAGTATTCAGACCCTTTGCTATGAGACTAAAAATTGAGCTCAGGTGCATCGTTTTTACAGTGTTCATCCTTGAGCTGTTTCTACAACTTGGAGTCCACCTGTGGTAAATTCAATTGATTGGACATGATTTGGAAAGGCACACACCTGTCTACATAAGGTCCCACAGTTGAAAGTGCATGTCAGAGCAAAAACCAAGCCATGAGGTCAAAGGAATTGTCTGTAGAGCGCCAAGACAGGATTGTGTCGAGGCACAGATCTGGGGAAGGGTAACAAAACATTTTCTGCAGGATGGAAGGTCCCTAAAAACAGTGGCCTCCATTCTTAAATGGAATAAGTTTGGAACCACCAAGACTCTTTCTAGAGCTTGCTCCCTCAGCCAAACTGAGCAATTGGGGGAGAAGGGCCTTGGTCAGGGAGGTGACCAAGAACCCAATGGTCACTCTGACATAGCTCCAGATTTCCTCTGTGGAGGTGGGGGAACCTTTCAGAAGGATACCAATCAAGCCTTTATGGTAGAGTGGCTAGACGGAAGCCACTCCTCAGTAAAAGGCACATGACAGCCTGCTTGTAGTTTGCCAAAAGGCACCTAAAGGACTCACAGACCATGAGAAACAAGATTCTCTGGTCTGATGAAACCAAGATTGAACTCTTTGGCCTGAATGCCAAGCGTCATGTCTGGAGGAAACCTAACACAATCACTACGGTGAAGCATATTGGTGGCAGCATCATGCTGTGCTGATGTTTTCAGCGCTAGGGACTGGGAGTCAGAATCGAGGGAAAGATGAACAGAGCAAAGTACAGAGAGATCCTTGATGAAAACCTGCTCCAGAGCACTCAGGACTTCAGACTGGGGCGAAGGTTCACCTTCCAACAGGACAATGACCCTAAGCACACAGCCAAAACAACACGGGAGTGGCTTCGGGACATGTCTCCGAACATCATTGAGTGCCCCAGCCAGAGCCCGGACTTGAACCCAATCAAACATCTCTGGAGACACCTGAAAATAGCTGTGCAGCGATGCTTCTAATCCAACCTGACAGAGTTTGAGAGGATCTGCAGAGAAGAATGGGAGAAACTCCCCAAATACAGGTGTGCCAAACTTGTAGTGTCATACTCGAGGCTGTACTTGCTGCCAAAGGTGCTTCAACAAAGTACTGAGTACAGGTTATGTAAATATAATCCTACATTTGTTAAATTTACTGGGCTCAAGCTCCATGTTCATGTTTGCCTTCATGTTAGAAATTGAAATTGCGACAGTGGGAGCATAGCTCCACTACAGGTGGGGTTTATGCTGGGCACGTTCAAGAACAATGGGGGGAGGAGGGGAATTGTTTGTTTTTATTACAGTACTATTTTGTGAGAGACCTTAGCTCTATAATATGTGTTTGACTACAGGCTCACCAAAAATAGGAAAATAGAATATCCCACCTCTTTATTGGACATAGTACATGCATGTAAATGTCATGAGTGAGTGAACAATATGGCTAAGATAGTAAATCATACATCATTAAACGTCAATGGACTGAAAGGTCCTGTCAAACGAAAACGAGTCCTTACATGTATGTACTTGAAAAAGCTAAAGACCGATGTTGCATTTATACAAGAAACACATCTAACAGGGGCAGAACATAAAAGGTTAAAGAGGGAATGGGTAGGACAGGTCTTTGCCTCTTCATAAAACACAAAAACACCGGGAGTAGCTGTGTTGATTAATAAGAATTTACTCTTCTGTGTTACGAAAAAAAATTTGATCCACTGGGATGTTATGTAGGGGTCCATGGCAGAATGCATTCAGAATATTGGACCTTGCTTAATGCATATGCACCTAATTATGATTATACTTTTATTCAAGATATATTCCTCAAGGTAGCGGAATTTCAGGGAACACTTAGTTTGGGGCGACTTTAATTTTTGTCTGGACACGATTCTGGATAGATCCTCAACTAAAGCAACCTCATTGACTAAGTCCGCCAAATGCACTATCATTTATGAAAGACATAGGGAGACAGCTCCACCCACAAGATAGGGATTACTCATTCTACTCTTGCCCACCTAACTCTTATATCCAGATTGATTATTTTCTCCTATCAGCACAGGTAACCCATAGTTGTGGAAACTGAGTATTTATCCAGAACTATCTCAGATCATTCTCCCCTCACACTTTGTTTGGATGCCAGGCGGAGTTCAAGGGACTTATAGATGGTGCCTAAACCCAACTCTTTTGAAACAGGCAGAATTTTGTCAATTTATCAGAGACCAAATTATGTTTGTCTGTAAAACAAACTGTCCTCTCCCAATAGTTTTGTACTCTGGGATACACAAAAGGCCTTTCTTAGGGGTCAAATAATTTCCTATACCAAAGGTCTTAATAGGAAATGCACTGCTGAATTAGAGAATGAAATCTTATTAATACAAAAAGAACACCAAAAATGTGTCTCTAAAGAAACATACCGCTCGCTCATTGGTGAATAAAAAACTAAAATATAACAACAAAACTGAAAAGGCTATTCTTAGAACTAGGCAAAGACATTATGAATTGGGGGAGAAAACACAAAGTATTGGCCTGACAAAAAAGCTGAGAATTTGAGAACCATCAACTCTATTGAAACAGAACGGTCAAGTGTCTCACAACCCGGAAGAGAATGATTAATTTAAACAATACTATTCTAAGTTATACACTTCTGATGGAACGGAACCAGCAATGAGACACATTTCTGTCTACTATTGATCTACCGTACCTCACACAGGAAGACCAAAACGAACTAGATCGCCACTTCACAGAACTCGAAAAGGAAATTTCTTCGCTACAATCCAGCAAATCACCAGGAGACGATGGCTTTAAGGAGTTAACGATTTGCTTATTCCACTCGATGGATGTTCTAACTTTAGCAGCTGAGACGCAGAGCCTACCGGACTCCTTTTCCACGGCTATTATAACAGTTACACATACAAAAATAAAGATCCTCTACAATGCTCTTCCTATAGGCCGATCTCGCTCCTCAATGATGACTATAAATCGATTTCTAAGGCAATGGCTAATAGATTAGGACAATATTTGGCAAACCTGATTAATACCGATCAAACAGGCTTCATACAGAAAAGATCCTCCACCAATAATTTGCGAAGGTTATTCGATGTAATTCACATGGCCAGTGTGAGGAGCGATCCTAGTATAGCAGTATCTCTAGACGCTGAAAAGGCCTTTGATAGGCTGGAGTGGCCATACCTATTCAAGGTACTTGCTAAATTTAACTTTAGCCCAGTTGACAAACGAAGGACCAAGACTTTATACTATAAACCGCAAGCCAATATCAAAACTAATGGCATGATGTCAGCCACATTCCAAATCTTTAGAGGTAGTAGACAGGGCTGTTAACTTTCCCCACTCCTTTTTGTGCTAGCCATTGAACCCCTGGCGGAGGCCATAAGAACGGATCCTGGCATAAAGGGCTTTCAGGTGCCAGATAACGCATAGGATCGCATTGTTCGCAAACTACATTATTTTGTTCCTCTCTGACCCTACCCCTCAAAACTAGACGCTTTGGGGTACATACAGCTAGCTCTATATCAGGTTACAAAGTCAACATGGACAAAAGTTAAATGCTTCCACTGACTCGCTTTGACTATAGCATCTGTGAACGAATGGGTCCCTTCAGATGGTCGCCACAGGGGTTCAAATGTCTAGGAATTAAAGTAGATAATGACTTAAGAAATGTGTACAAGCTTAACTACTCTGTCTTGGTTCAGAAGGTGGTGGATGACTTGAATAGATGGATAGATCTGACTCTCACATTATTTGGGAGGATTAGCTGTATTAAGACGAACGTTCTGCCTATTTCAATCTTTACCCATATCCCTACCCAAGAGTTTCTTTAACAAGACCATAAGACAATTTGTATGGAAGAGCAAAACCCCAAGGGTGAGCCTGGACAAATTAACGTGGGATTATAGTCTAGGAGGTCTACGCCTACCAAATTTCAAGATGTATTACTGGGCAGCGCAAATTAGATTAATTTCATTACTATTTGAAAATTAACCAGCCCCATCTTCGACTTAGATGGAAATGTTTGCTCTTAAGGTAGAGGTTGGGAGTAGAGGCCGACTGATGATTTTTCAAAGCTGATACCGAGTATTGGAGGACCAAACAAAATCTTAAAAAAATCTATGTAATAAATGACAATTACAACAATACTCAATGAACACTTTAAAAACGTAATATAATACATAAATAAAAACCATTTAGTCTCAAATAAATAATGAAACATGTTCAATTTGGTTTAAATAATGCAAAAACACAGTGTTGGAGAAGAAAGTAAAAGTGCAATATGTGCCATGTAAAAAAGCTCAGGTTTAAGTGCCTTGCTCAGAACATGAGAACATATGAAAGCTGGTGGTTCCTTTAAATATGAGTCTTTAATATTCCCAGTTAAGAAGTTTTAGGTTGTAGTTATTATAGGAATTATAGGACTATTTCTACCATTTGTATTTCATATACCTTTGACTATTGGATGTTCTTATAGGCACTTTAGTATTGCCAGCCTAATCTCGGTAGTTGATAGGCTTGAAGTCATAAACAGCACTGTGCATCCCAGCATTGCTAAGAGCTGCTGTTTGAATGAATGCTTACGAGCCTGCTGCTGCCTACCACTGCTCAGTCAGACTGCGTTACAACTAGTTACGAACCTGCCGTTGCATGCCACTAGCTTAGCTATAGTTAGCTTGCTAAATTGCTAGCTTGCTTTGTACCTGTAAACAAACTGATTCTTAAATGTGTCATTCGTATTAGTGTTGTTAGCTTTGGGACACAATATCGGGAGTCTAATACACAGACTCCCGATGTTGTTGTGGGCAGTCATCAAAATCAGTTATTCTAGGCTTTCCACGTTAGTTAGCTAGCCAGCCTAGTTGCTCATTGTGCAAAGGGGGCATGCGCGCGCTGGTTTTGATTCAGCTGTCATTGCGTGGCTGCATGCATCTTGATGCAGGTAGTTTGCAAATGCGCTTTTGTTAAATCATCAAGTTAAGGCTATGATTCAATGATAAATTAACAGGCACCACATTGATTATATGCAACGCAGAACAAGCTAGTTAACCTAGTAATATCATCAACCATTTTATTATACCTTTATTTAACTAGGCAAGTCAGTCAAGAACAAATTCTTATTTTCAATCACGGCCTAGGAACAGTGGGTTCAGGGGCAGAACGACAGATCTGACCTTGTCAGCTCGGGGGTTTGAACTTGCAATCTTCCGGTTACTAGTCCAATGCTCTAACCACTAGGCTACCCTGCCGCGACCATGTGTAGTTAACTAGTGATTATGTGAAGATGGATTGTTTTTTTACAAGGTAAGTTTAATGCTAGCTAGCAACTTACCTTGGCTCCTTGCAGCCACAAGGTAATTTTGATGCTGCACTCGCGTAACAGGTGGTCAGCCTGCCACAGTCTCCTCGTGGATTGCAATGTAATCGGCCATAATCGGCGTCCAAAAAGGCCGATTACCGATTGTTATGAAAACTTAAAAATCGGCCCTAATTTTACAGCCATGCCGATTTGTATTTTGCCATTGTTTTAATGTATTTTTTTTAGGGGGGGGGGGGGGGTTGATTTACCTTTTCTCGTAGTACTTACTCTTGCTGTGTTGTAATGTTGTGGAATAATTTTTAAAATATATTTTTTCAAAAGTGTATTTTGTTGCGTTCATTTCCAGTCAAACTGTACAGCACAGGTCTCAAAGAAGTCGAACAAACGGCACATTATTGTGGCTGCAGCAGAAAAGGTTTTGGGACTCAAGGATTTTACATCGGAAGACTTGCAAGAAGTACTGGCGGCGGAAGACCCGCCCTCCCAGGTTCCCCTGGAGTCTGTGTAGGATTCAGATCTGTTTTATTTATTTTTAACAGAAAAGTTGTTGGATTTATTTTTTGGGAGTTCAGTTTTTGGGGGACTCATATTTCCATCCCGCATAGTAGATTGTGGGATGCACATTAAATTGTGGGGATCGCCAATATCATAGAAGACTGATTTTGCACATGCCAGAAATTTCTACTGCAGTACCTGTGCTTGAAAAAATCTGGTAAACAATACTTTCCTGTGGACATTTTGTCTCAAATTTCAACCATCTGAAGTACCAACACCACGGACAACCGGTAGAGTAAGTTCAAATGTAATTGTATTAAACATTCTGGCTTGTAAGTAACATTTAGACGATTTTGCTGTCATTAGTTTCACCCTGTATATAACGTAAACGTACAAATATGCGTAACCGCGACATTAAAACGAGGCTACAAAGAAAATGAATGGGACTGTAGCGACTGTGTTGACTTCAAAATCAGGGGTGTGAACTAGGTTTCTATTCAAGCGTTGATCGACATGGTAATGGCTCTATAGTATTGGAGAAAAGTTGAAAAAAATGGACCCTCCGTTACATCGAGACGTGTCATGTCGTAACGTACAGCACGCATAAAGCAACTATTTCTGTCGTACAATCTCCACTAGGTGTAGCACTTCTCTCATCGTTTAAAAACAAGAACTGGACAGTGACAGGGTAAGGGGGATACCTAGTCATTTTTTGCTTCATCATTGCATGCAGTCATCATTCTCAAAGCCGCTGCTTACTTCTAAGATCACTTTAGCACCGCCCTAAAATCCCGATTCAAATTCGACACAAAGCTTCAAATAGGTATGTAATGACACATTATATAAAAACACTTTATAGTGTTTTACTTACAGTTTAGAGGTGATAAAGTTGGACAGATCGAGTGGAAAAAAAGCTTATTTCCCACTCAACATCACTCCTTCTCACCATCAAGCAGTAGTTTCGCTTCCCCACCCGCCATTTTTAAAAAGACCCGACGGGACTCATTGCCTGCTTGAATTATGCAGAAACGGGCAGCGTTTAGGACATGTAATTGATTATGTTGGAAAGGGGAGAAATTGTGCTTTGCGATGGTATTGACATTACAGTTGATCTGGAAGTATTACGTTTTGGGGGCGCTAAAATAAGGGAAATTGTACGGACCAAGGCGATGTACGAGTTTACGTTACCAATTAATTGTGTATTACACAAAATGTAACCTGATTGTTCGGTTGAGCGTCGTATGTAATCTTTCGAAACGTACATTTTGTAAATAACATGATAATTGTGTTGTCGAGATGGACTGGTCAGTGTTTTCTGCCATAGCATGTGAATTGTCATTTTTCTGTTTGGAGCCTTTTGCTCTGTTGTCCACAATGTCGGCGTAAATAACTGACATTGCTAGTACATAGGTTTTCACCTAGTAGTGACTTTTCTGCGAACTACTTGCATCAAGATGCATGCAGCCACGCAATGACAGCTGAATCGAAACCAGCGCGCGCATGCTCCCTTGGCACGATGAGCAACTAGGCTGGCTAACTAACTAGCGTGGAAAGCCTAGAATAATTGATTTTGATGACTGCCCACAACGACATCGGGAGTCTGTGTATTAGACTCCCGATATTGTGTCCCAAAGCTAACAACACTAATACGAATTACACATTTAAGAATCAGTTCGTTTACAGGAACAAAGCAAGCTAGCACTTTAGCAAGTTAACTATAGCTAAGCTAGTGGCATGCAACGGCAGGTTCATAACTAGTTGTAACGCGTATTAGCTGGGTAACTTACATGAATCCTAGATAGCAAATGATCCTTTCCCTTGTTCCACAAATAGTAGTTATGACAGTTGTTTTCACTCTTTTGCGCTTATCTCATTTGTTTTCCAGTCGGACATACATTTTACCCCGGCACTTCTGAGGTCTAGTCTGATTGGATGAGGCCTCGTTTTATTCTTCTTCGATGAGGTTTAATAGCGGTTGGCATCCAATAAATGTTGTAATACCGCCACCTACTAAACTGGAGTATAAACCCCTTATACTTTGCTTGAAATAAATACATGACAAATAAACAAATACCCTACGATCTAACAGTAAACTCACTAAAAAATATATATAAAAATACCCATCCCACTATTAATCTATTTAGTCCTAGTTCAGGCCAACACCCTGCAACTCTGCAGTATTTTGTTTGTTTTAGTACTATTTTTTACGTTATTGGCTCAGGAATTGTTTTGTGTCATTACATACAGCCAGGAAGATAACCGACCAGAACTTCCAGCATTACGACTAGGATTACGACTTCCCTGGAGTGGATCCTTTGTTTGCTCTCCCCAGAACAATTTAACTTATTCCAGAGGCTGACCCAAAACAACACCGGCGGAGAAGAGGGACTCGAGTCGTTCTTCTGGTCCGATTTAGGAAGCGTGCACACCACCCACCGCTCCCGAGTATTTTACTCACTAATGTCCAATCTCTGGATAATAAAATTGATGAGCTCAAGGCGAGAGTTGCTTTTCAGAGAGACACCAGGGTTTGTAACATACTCTCCTTCACGGAAACATGGCTCTCTCGAGATACACTGTCTGACTCTGTAAAGCCAGTTGGGTTCTCAGTACATTGCGCCAACAGGAACAAATATATCTCTGGGAAGAAGAAGGGTGGAGGTATATATTTTATGATTAACGACTTATGGTGTAACTGTAATAACATACAGAAACTTAAGTCTCCTCCCAGCGGATGCCATGAATGCCCTCAAAAGAATTTCACTGTACTTTATGCAAACCAAATATCCTGAGGCTGCATTTATTGTAGCTGGGGATTTTAACAAAGCAAATTTGAGGAAAAGGCTCCCGGAAACATATTGATTATTGTACTCACGCTGCTAGAACCCTCAACCATTGCTCTATTCAGCAAATCGGACCACGGTTCCATCTTGCTCCTCCCCTCCTATAGGCAGACACTCAAACAGGAAGCACCCGTGGTAAGGACTATTTCAACACTCGTCTGACCAATCGGAAACCATGCTTCAAGAATGTTTTGATCACGTGGACTGGGATATGTTCAGAGTAGCTTCAGAAAATAATATTGACACATATACCGATACGGTGAATGAGTTTATCAGGAAGTGCATAGGAGATGTTGTACCCACTGTGACTATTAAAACCTACTCCAACCAGAAACCGTGGATAGATGGGAGCATTCGCGCAAAACTGAAAGCGCGAACCACCACATTTAAGCAGGGCAAGAAGACTGGGGCGGCAGGTAGCCTAGTGGTTAGCAAGTTGGGCCAGCAACCAAAAGGTTGGTAAATCGAATCCCCGAACTGACAAGGTCATTCTGCCCCTGAACAAGGCAGTTAACCCACTGTTCCTAGGCTGTCATTGTAAGTAAGAATTTGTTCTTAACTGACTTGCCTAGTTAAATAAAGTTTAGAAAATAAATATAAAATATGGAAGAATACAAACAGTATAGTTATTCCCTCCGCAAAGCAATCAAGCAGGCTAAACATCGGTATAGGGACAAAGTTGAGTCCCAGTTCAATGGCTCAGACACATGACGTATGTGGCAGGGTCTACAAACAATAACAGATTATAAAAGGAAAACCAGCCATGTTGGGGACACCGTCTTGCTCACGGACAGGCTGAACACCTTCTTCGCTCGCTTTGAGGATAATACAGTGCCACCGACGTGGCCTGCTATCAAGGACTTCTCTGTGACCGACGTAAGACATTTAAGTGTGTTAACCCTTGCAAGGCTGCCAGCCCTGATGGCCATCTTGAAGCATGTGGGGACAACAGACTGGGATAGGGAGAGATTGAATATATCTGTGAACACACCAGCCAGCTGGTCTGCGCATGCTCTGAGAACGCAGCGTTCTCAGAGCATGCACAAAACAGCTGGCTGGCAGATCAGCTGGCTGGTAGATCAGCTGGCTGGTAGACCAAAACAGCTGGCTGGCAGATCAGCTGGCTGGTAGACCAATCTCTCCCTATCCCAGTCTGTTGTCCCCACATGTTTCAAGATGGCCACCATTGTCCCTGTACCTAACAAAGCAAATGTAATTGAACTAAATGACTATTGCCCCATAGCACTCACCTCTATCATCATGAAGTGCTTTGAGACTAGTCAAGGATCATATCACCTCCACCTTACCTGCCACCTTAGACCCACTTCAATTTGCTTACCGCCCCAATATATCCACAGACAATACAATCACTACCACACTGCCCTGTCCCATCTGGAAAAGAGGCATACCTATGTAAGAATGCTGTTCATTGACTATAGCTCAGCATTCAACACCATAGTACCCTCCAAGCTCATCAAGCTCGAGACCCTGGGTCTGAACCCCGCCCTGTGCAACTGGGTCCTGGACTTCCTGACGGGTCGACCCCAGGTGGTGAAGGTAGGAAACACCTCTTCGCTGATCCTCAACACTGGGGCCCCACAAGGGTGCGTGCTCAGCCCCCTCCTGTACTCCCTGTTCACCCATGACTGTGTGGCCAAGCACACTTCCAACACAATCATCAAGTTTGCAGACGACACAACAGTATTACCAACAACGACGAGACAGCCTACAGGGAGGAGGACTCTGGGAGTGTGGTGCCAGGAAAATAACCTCTCACTCAACATTAAAAAAACTAAAGAGATTTAAGTGTGACAAAAGAGCAAAAAAATAAGAAATCAGGAAGGGGGCAAGTACTTTTTCACTGCACTGTATGTATACATGTATAGGGGCGGCAGGAAGCCTAGTGGGTAGAGAGTTGGGCCAGTAACCAAACGATTGCTAGATCGAACGATCGAAAGCTGACGAGGTAAAACTGTCGTTCTGCCCCAGAACAAGACAGTTAACCCACTGTTCCTAGGCCGTCATTGTAAATAAGAATTTTCTTAACTGACTTGCGTAGTTAAAGGTTAAATAAAATAAGTCTAATCCATTCCTTCGATGCACGTGTATTTTGGGTATATGTTGTGAAACTGTTAGATCTTACTTGTTAGATATTACTGCACTGTCAGAGCTTGAAGCACAAGCATTGTTACACCCGCAATAACATCTGCTAAACACATGTGACCAATAAAATTTGAAAGGGTGGGACCCTACCACTCAACACATCCTGTAAGACTTCAAGAGCTTGCACACCAAAATACCTCTGCAGCTGCCAACACAACCTCAATTTTCTGCGCCTTAATGTTCCATCCCTGCAATACAATTGATAACCATTGCTATAAATCTAATCTTACTGAAACATCACTTGTCCTATCGCTCTGTACTGGTATAGATCTACTACACGCCATCCTCTCAGGATCCCTCCCCCTTGACCCATCTTCCTCAGCATGACAACTTCTGCACTATAACCCTGGAAACCTTAACCTGCCTCTCACTGGACATTTCGGATCCCCATTTCCCCACCCCTACAATTAACACATACCACTACTTTCCCCAATGCTACACTTTTGTCTCATGCCCATAAGCTTGACACCTGTAACGTAATGGGCACAAAAGTTCGTACAGGATAACATTCTATCACTTTGTCGGGCAAGGGCTCAATATCAAAACGCAAAAGAACAGAACTCGTTTCACCACTCACTCCACGTCGCACCAAACACCGGGAATCTTCCCCCTTCAGTTGGTTAACTTTCACTGCTACTCCAGTAATCACTCCTTTCAATGGCGCACCTTTCTTGAAACAATTCATATATTTTGTCCCCATTTGGAGCGCCTGCCCCTTCTGACCAGCAGAAACAATCTCAAGACCACTTCTGGTTACCCACACCGAATCCACAGCACCAAACGCTTTACACCCACACTGAAACCACAAATAGATCAGCCAAAGGGCAAGGGTCCACTTATTCACCCTGACCTGAAAACGTCACCTCCAATTCACACTTTAACAAACCCTCCATTTGACTCATGCTCACCCCCTTCCAACCTACCTCACCCTCCGTATTTTAGGTATACATCTCCTTAGACGCCACTTGACGTACATCTTGTTCTTGCAGTCAAGGATGCCATTTACCTGGCGGTCACAGTCAGCACGAACCCATCAGTGCATCCCACTTGGAATAACGCTGTGGCATCTTTAGATTCTTTAGCTTCCACAACGCTTTTTCATGTTAAAGAGTTCTGGTTCCACCAAGGACTATAACACTCATGTATTTTGTAATTGTCAGCTCTCACGCCATCTGCTGTGCTGGCTGGTTAAGGTGATCAATCTTGTGCCTCAACTTACCCATTTTAGTAAAATGAAAAGCTGGTTTCCTAGGAGTGCGCAATTGCTCTTTTTGGAGCACAGACAACATGATTGACCTCTTATGTCCCAAAGCCCAACAACTCCAGTAACCCAAGTTAGTCAAAGAAACTTGAATAAGTTACATGCAATTTATTTCCTTACATTTGACAAAGTACAAAAGCTATGCTCAAGATGGTACAACTTCATAGTCATAGGGAATGGACTGCATTGTGATGTCATACACAGGCCTCACTGACAACAGCTGGTATCACAAGTCTTGCCCTTGCACACGCAGCCTGAGGCACACTTGCTGCAGCCGGAGGGACAGCAGTCGCAGCAACCTGATGGGCCGAAAAATAATCGATTAGTGATGACCAAAGACTATTTCGTTGCCACCTAATGAGGCAATTGAGGTTAATTAGGCTAACCATGGGGCTTTAAAGTGCCACCAGCGATAAGAAAAAGACTATTGGCCTAATAACACTAGTTGGATTTAGAATAGAACCACTTACTTGCTTTCTTACAACTGGTGCATGCGCAGTTGGAACACTTGCAGGATCCACCGCAGTTGCAAGATCCAGCTATAAATAAACAGTTGAGTTAGGTAATTGGTAATTAGCCTGTTAAGATTTTAGAAATACGCTTAAGGCGTATCCATAGCCTATAGTCTTGATAAATTGATCGATATACATAACTTACTTTTGGAGCATTCACAAGGATCCATTTTCCAGTTTTTGAGCTACCTTCTTTATCCGAATGGATCGTAGTAGTTTGTCTGGGTGTCAGTGGTGTGTTGTCAGCTTTTAATTTCTAACTAGCGAGACTTCGACTTTATATCGTCCGGGGCAGACAGGTGCCGTGTGCAGAACAGAGTCGCGCGTTCACGCAGACAGCTCATTAATAGGCTTGCTTGCACACGGTTTATTATCTAGAGCGAAAACATGCCCATCAAGGGAATAGTAGCCTATTGTTTCAATAGCCTACATAGCCTAATTACCATGTTGACAATTGATTCATTCAAATATGGCTACCCATTATGTTACTATGCAAACATGTATTAGTATTTTTATTTATTTATGAATGCCTTCAAATAACCCACTGGGTCTGGACTTTCGTTAACGTTTAGTTACCAGATATTGTTATTTTACAGACACACTAAATTTCTTGTTCAAATTCATGATGATTTAAAGTGTTATAGCCTATAGGCATATCTAATCTAGGACTAGTAGGCTATAGATTAGAATGAGAGAAATGTATGTAATTCTAGATGTAAACTTTTCGGGAATCATTTGAATGTGTAGTGTTTATGACAAATAGATTTAAACGACGATTTAGGCTATAAATCACTACATTGTTGACTGGTTTTCGACTGGACAGTCATCGTTATTGTGCGCAGTGCACACGGTACACAACAGTTGGGCAATTGTTCTTTTGTCACTTTTCCGGGGGAATTTGCTGTCATTGGTGCTGTGTTGAGAGCTTCCATGTCCATGCTCCCCTTATTTGCACACGGGCAGCACTCGTGAGCAACATTCGAATGAGAATGAATCACTTTGCGCTCGTCGACTGAGTGTTAGTGTTTTTGCGCTCGTCGACAGAGTGTTAGTAATTTTTCCAGAATCTCCTGCCTGAGTAATTGAGCTGTGTCATACCACAAACATTGTGCAATGTTATACAAATAGTCACTGACAGTACCAGCTACAATTAATTACAAACGACCGTAATGAAAACAGTGATGCTACCAGAACTGTCATTGGCCTACAACAAGGATAGTCTATCAAAAAAAACAACATATTTCATCATATAAAATGAAGATATATGAACTTTTGTAAAAGTTGAGCATGTACTTTACCATAATATGAATCATAGTCAATACAGAAACATATAGTATAATGGAAGATAATACATGTTTTCCCGGTGAGGAACTTGTTTTTTGGAGTAAAAATAATTTAAACGTTTTTTTACTTATTGTTGAAGAATTGAATGAAGCCTGTTTATTCAACGATTACTTCACAGCACTTTGTACTGTGTAGTGTTGTGCTCGCGATAAAGTGAGGGAGTTATTTTATGCTGGCCAAGGTTGAACCGGGCAAAGGCCCACACGTCATCAGGCGAAAGCGGGGAGGGAGGAGCGCCTTTCTCAAATCGAACAGTAATCTGCTCCTTGCTCTGTCATTTTGTCAACAAGGCATCATGGTGTATCGTTCAGAAGCCTACAACATCGTTTTTCCATGAAATACATGTTTGAATTTTCTAACTCGTTTTAATTGGGAATAAAGCTCAAAAGCAATCACTTTTGCATGTGAAACAGAATCCTACTCATTACTCCACGTGCTCCTAAAGCACTTTGTTTTGAGCTGATTTCGCGTTCACATCACTGCGTTCACATCCTAATCGGAATTAGGAAACGCGTAAAATTCTGGTTATCTGATTCGTTGAACGCGGCACGGTTTCAAAACGAACGCAATCAACTTTCATCCGGTGCAGAACACGCATACACGGACTCCCCGGGTGAGATTCATCGAACCCCCTCAGTGTTTATGCGGGGCACCTTGCTCATGTGCGGGGCACCTTGCTCATGTGCGGGAGGCAGCCCGGTTGCTACCAACTTTCAGGCGGTGCAAAACACGCTTACACGAGCGCCCGGGCGAGATTAATCGAACCCCCTCAGTAACTTCAGAAGATTTGAGTGACAAGTTACGTCATTTGCAAGAGGGAAAGCATCTTGTTGCCTTGTATTCGGACGTTAGCATAGCATGCTTGTAGCTAGCTAACCCATAAACATTGACAGTTAAAGACAGCTAAACATCGAGGACTTCGGTAAGATATCATCTCACTTTATCACATGTTCCATTCATATGCGTAAAATGCAATGCTTTTTATGTTGTTGAAAAATATCGTGTCTTGTTGCAGCTGGAAATGGTGGCTAGCATGCTAGCTAGTTAGCTAACGTTAACGTGGATAGCTGTGATGAGGTACAATCAATCTGACTGTTTTGTGAAAGTCGTGGATGTCTTCATGATTGGGAAAGTGAATTACTGAAATGTTGCACTCGAGTACTAACATTATTTTAATTGGTCATAGCTATGCTATCTTTGTAGTTATCTGTTTATCTAATGTTGGCCATTTTTGAAGATAATGAGGAGCCAATGAACATAGCTAACTAGAGAGCAAACTACAGGGATTAGGTAGATGAAAAGCTTTGACAAGCTGCCCAGTGTTGCTAGGTAACGGGACACCCAGCGGGCGACGAGTAAGCTGTTTATAACATTAGGGTAGTTTGCAAGTATCTGCTAGATTGAAAGAGGGATAAAACATCCTTGTTTCTCCAGCAGTAATGATTCGATTTCATACTCCTCTCAAAACAAGCAACCAGCAGAACACATACACACACACACCATATGTACCATGATTGGTTATTATTGTTGTAGGATTGTGCCACCATGTTGGTGCCTATATTCACCCTCAAGCTGAACCATAAAATCAACCCTCGCATGGTTACAATGGGCAAGTTTGATGGGATCCACCCATGCCTCACTGCAGCCACACAAGCAGGGAAGGTATGGCTTCACTCAGTTCTCTTTCATAGTTTCTCCATTTACATGTATGCATGAAGTATGCATTGAAGTATAGCACTCCAGTGAAGTTATTCAATCTTCTCTCTTCCATCAGGTGTTCATCCATAACCCTCATACACGTGGCCAGCGGCAGGCAGCCCACCGTCTGAGTCAGAGTGCCCAGGATTCAGACATCTCTCTGCTCAATATCAACCAGGCTGTGAGCTGCCTGACAGCTGGCACACTAGGACCCAACACCACTGGAGACACGCTCCTCGTGGGCACCCAGACAAACCTGCTGGCTTATGACGTACACGACAATGCTGACATCTTCTACAGAGAGGTGAACCAAGGACAAAACAAAGGACTGGGCACAATGTTATAACATATCAATACAGCCTCATGATTATGTTGTAGCAGCAGTATTACATAAGCCATCTGCCTGCTGAATCATTAACTGAATACAAAGTTGCAAATGAAGATGTAATGTCCTTTTTCACATCATATTCTCTGTAGGTGACAGATGGGGCCAATGCCATTGTTTTAGGGAAATTGGGGAACATTGAGTCCCCCCTCGCCATCATCGGAGGAAACTGCGCTTTGCAAGGATTTGACTATGAGGGGAATGACCAGTTCTGGACGGTATGGCTTGCGTTCCTCTTACTCTCTTGATTATGTGAACTGTTGTGCAAAAATGAAATTGAAATAAAAATACTTTTATGCAATAGAAAAGTGATAACTGTTGATGTCTGTTTCTATGGGTTCATTTTCAGGTCACGGGGGATAATGTGCGATCATTGGTGCTCTGTGATTTTACTGGTGATGGAAAAAATGAGGTGTTGCATTTAATTTTTTATCCAAAGATGAAAGCAAATACTTTGCAATATAAAACTCAACAATTTCAGATGTTGTGTTATTAAATAGATAGGCATATACTAGATCCTAAAATGGGTAATATACTGTGGTTTTTTTTGTCTGGTGTTTACAGCTTCTTGTCGGATCAGAGGACTTTGACATTAGGGTATTCAAAGAAGACGAACTTGTGTCTGAGATTGCTGAAAATGAGGTATTGTTCATCTTACATGAGGCCATGTTGTTTCTAATGCTATTTGATTATGTTTTATGATCTTGATGTTTATAGTACATTGTGTGTCAGCAAAGAGACAATGTGTGCTGATTGCTCTCTCTTTGTGTCATTCAGACGGTTACCTCCCTCTGTCATATGCATGGCAGCAGGTTTGGTTATGCTCTGGCCAACGGCACTGTGGGTGTATATGACCGCACTGCCCGCTATTGGAGAATCAAGGTACTGCACGTTTTGAATTGGCTGAATATTAGGTAGTTTTCTGTCTAAATGCATCCCTGTCACTTTACACAAAGCATATTAAACTTGCACCAGCTTTATGTTTAAAGATGTGCCAGTAAAGGTTACCCCTTCTCCCTGCAGTCTAAGAACCATGCAATGAGCATCCATGCATTTGACCTTAACGCTGACGGTGTTGTAGAACTCATCACAGGCTGGTCCAATGGAAAGGTAAACCACCTTGATGTGTCAGTCGATAATCAATTTAGCACCTATTTGTTAAAATGAGTACAGCACAAATCAAGGAGAGTCTTCCAAAGTTCTCTAATCCTTCACTTTGTCACATTGTCTGGAACTGGTTGGCACTTGGCACCAGCCTTTCCTCCAAGTGTAAGGAATGTTGTAAGTCCCCTTGACTTCACCATCATTTACAGATTGATGCACGGAGCGATCGAACAGGTGAAGTCATCTTCAAAGACAACTTCTCGTCCTCTGTGGCTGGAGTGGTGGAAGGGGACTATCGCATGGATGGACAGATACAGCTAATCTGTACCTCTGTGGAGGGAGAAGGTAAAGACATGTGGAACCCCATGGCTATTGAATATTGTTTATTTGTGTGTATGTTTTCAGTAAGTGACATCCAATATGTTGTGTACTGGTTGTCAGTGCGTGGCTACCTGCCTGCCAGTAAGGAGATGAAGGGGAATCTGATGGACTCCAGTGTGGAGCAGGATCTGATCCGAGAGCTGAGTCAGCGCAGGCAGAACCTGCTACTGGAACTACGCAACTATGAGGAGAATGCCAAGGTTTCTAAGAACATACACTGACAAACACTTTCACAGAAAGAACTATGAGGAGAATGCCAAGGTTTCTAAGAACACACACTGACAAACACTTTCACAGAAAGAACTATGAGGAGAATGCCAAGGTTTCTAAGAACACACACTGACAAACACTTTCACAGAAAGAACTATGAGGAGAATGCCAAGGTTTCTAAGAACACACACTGACAAACACTTTCACAGAAAGAACTATGAGGATAAAGCTACAACCAAACACACTTTTACATTCATTGATGTGCTGAAACTCTCTGAAGTTAATATTATAAGAATATAATGCTAAAGCCCACACGTACAAGCATACACCCACACCCCAGACCAACATTCAAAGACAAACTTTCTCAGTTACTGTGAGGAGAACACTACTATCCTCCCACCTCTTAACTCTGTACAGACTACACACCCATGGTGATTGTGTCATAGTGTAAAATACCTCTGTGTGACTGTGTCTCTGTAGCAGGCTGTCCCAGGAGCATCAGAACGGGACACCCAGATGGGGGTGATACCAGCCAATACCCAGCTCCAGACTGTCCTCTCTGTCAGAGCTGCCACGGAGTCCCAGAGGTCACACATAGAGCTCAGCATCTCCACGCCCAATGGTAAACATCATCACCCCACACAGATACCCTCCTTACCATCTTCACGGACCACTAACACACTCATGCCCTAGATTTACATTGTCATCAATTCCCAGTAAGCAGCTCACTTACACAGAGCTAAAACCACACAGAAACTCACCAAGCTGACCAAACCTCAGCCTGTCCCACATTGAAACCAATGACTCTCACCATCCTATAATTCCAGAATGCGCAGCCTCGTGTATTTATTACTGCACTGTTGGAGCTAGGAACACAAGCATTTCGCCACACCTGCAATAACATCTGCTAAATATGTGTATGCGACCAGTAACGTGATGTTATTTGATTTTGATTTGATGTGACTTACTGTGGTAAGTGGACTGGGTACTGACCTCTTGGCATTCCTTCTACAGAGACCATAATTCGAGCCGTGCTGATTTTCGCAGAGGGAATTTTTGAGGGTGAAAGTCATGTGGTACATCCCAGTGCCCAGAATCTATGTGGTTCTATCTGTGTTCCCATCATTCCCCCCAAAGATATCCCTGTGGATCTACACATCAAAGCTTTTGTTGGCGGCAAGAGCAGGTACACATATTTCAATGATGAAAGAGACATAGATGTGTTCTCTGCATAGATGTGTTAATGTATTGATTTGCCAATGAAATTCACTCTTATTAGACAAACGTTGTAGTTTCAGTGGAACTTTAGCTCTGTCCAATAAAAAACAACAACATTATTTTGTAATGTGATTGTGCTTCTTCTGTTTCCTGCAGCAGTCAGTTCCACGTCTTTGAGATCACACGTCAGCTGCCTCGCTTCTCCATGTATGATCTTAATGTTGAGCCTGAGGCCCCCCAACCTACTGGGAAAGTTACCTTCACCATCAACGACAGGCCACAGAGAGTGAGCACAAACTATATCGCTTTCTCTCACTTACTCTTACACACACACACACACTTTCATGTGCTGTCACCTGTGGCGACTTCCGAGCCCTTCTGGCGTTCTGCTCCATAGTAATGTTACTGTCACTATCAAATGGCTGTATTCTCTGTCTTTAGGTGGTCATGTGGCTGAACCAGAACTTCCTTCTACTAGAGGGCATTGATACCCCAGACGTGACGTTCACCTCTCTACGTGGCGGAGGACTACTCACCATCAGCATGCTAAGCACTAGTGGAGAGGTATGTCTACATGTCCTAACACGTATCGCTGTGCACAGGATATCTCTAGTATTTCAAAATGGACCCTTCACCTGCCCTTTTCTTTACAATCAGATCACAATAAACACAGATGACATAGACCTGGCAGGGGATCTAGTTCAATCACTGGCCTCCTTCCTGGCCATAGAGGACCTACAGGCAGAGGCAGACTTCCCCACATACTTTGGGGAGCTGCGAACGACCCTAACTGAGGTAAACTCCCCACCTCAGCCTCCACACCAATAGTATTTATCTCATTACCAACCATTTCTCTCATTATTGTGTGTGGGTAGGCCTAACATATTTTTGTAATCAATTGTTTTAACAGGTAGATGACTATCACTCTGTCCACCAAAAGCTGACGGCGGCCATAGCAGATCATTCTAATCACATCCGTAACATGCTGGTGCAGGCAGAGGACGCACGGCTCATGGGTGACATGTGAGTGACAACACACCAACCACCACCTCCATGATTTTTCTGTAGGATTCCTTTGCATGGCTCGATAAGGCGATAATGACCTGTTTTACTTTTTAATCCCTTCATCTTTCTTTGTGCCTGACAGAAGGAACATGAAGAAGCGCTACATTGAGCTCTATGACCTGAACAGAGACCTGATCAATGAGTACAAGATCCGATCCAACAATCACAATGCTCTCCTCGCTTGCCTTAAGTCTGTCAACCAGGCCATTCAGAGGGCAGGGAGACTGAGAGGTGAGTAGGGGTTGACAGAGATTAGTGAAGCATCAGGTTTGAAGAGAACTTAATGTGTGTTTTAAAGGTTTCAGATCTCTGCTAACCTCTCTTCCTCTTTGTTTCTCTCAGTGGGAAAGCCAAAGAATCAGGTTATCACAGCCTGCCGAGACGCTATCAAAAACAACAATGTCAACGTCCTGTTCAAGATCATGAAAGCAGGCACAGCCTCTTCCTGAGGGCACCGCACTCTGGTTGCCTGAAATCCTGAAGGGATTGGAATCCCTGAGAGGCCAGTCTGGCTCTGGGAGCAATGGGGGGAGGCTTTACATGAGAGAAGAAAGACTAGTTCTCTAGTGGCTTGGCCAGAAGAAGAAACAGGCCTCACCTGGACCCCCAGGTGCCACTGGGCAGCAGTGATGTTTTAGAGGAGTCAGTGATTGGGAGTAACTGTCAACTTGTATATGTTGTTTTGTAGCCAAAGAACTATACTCCTTGAATGTTAAATGGGACCAGCAGAGTGAGATACATGTTTACTTTTTGTAGATTGTAAATAGACAGGGAACTGTATTATGTGTGTGCAGAAAGAAATGTAACTAAATTAAATTACTGTCTTCTAACGTAATTTTTCTGTGTTTTGAGTTTTTCTTTGTAGTATTTGTATTCAAGTCTTGTCGGTTAAATAAATGTATTTCATGTCTGTCTCACCATGCGAAGTGAGTCCTGCTCCTAAATTGCAGCCATTTAAGACCGCTAAGGGCTAAAAGAACAGATTGTCCCATTTGCAAGGATCACCACGATAAAAGTATACTGTCGGACAAATTAGTATGCTAGGTCTTCATCATTATGCCCCCTTCCTCCAAATTCTTGGGAGTCTGTCTCCAGTTGCTTAGCTGTTAGCTGAACCTGCGACTCCCACACGTGTCACGTGGCCAGTGTAAGGAACACGGTTAAAACGGTGTCGTGCCAGTTTTGCACATTTCTCCAAAAGTTAACTCCTTATTACAGAGCCTCCAAACCAAGTACGTCTGTATTCATTTAATGTGTTTTCTCTCAATGTTAAACCTCGTTTATGTTGGACCCAGGTTGGACCCCAGCTTTCCTACAGTCTGAGACTGCAGATTTTATACAGAAACCAGATGTTCCCGGGTTTGGCATTGGCGCTATATAATTGCTTTGGTGACTTTAATCTGTCGTGGTAAGTATGATGACTGATGTGCAGGATACTTTGTACACATACTGTATACTGATTACAATACAAACGCGGTTATTCAATATAGGGCTCCCTGTGATATGCAAATATGCAACAGTCTGGCAATTACATGTAAATGTAATGCGTCATGGTAGGATATATAATATATGCAACACAATTATTACTTTGAGGGTAAACGCATGTGCAAAATGCGTAAAATACGTTTAGTTGTTTTGTTCAAAGATGCATTTTTTCAAGCTATAAACTGCATGGTTAACCAATAGCTACATTTATGAAGGATATTAATATGAGCATTACGTTAGGAACACTATGTTCTAATGAACACAGGACATGCTTTTCTATTTAGGAATCTTATGTACAGTTTAACATAAGATCCGACACGTCCCCCTCCTATTTGGGGCTACGTCCTATAAGAGGGAATGTCAATGTAGTCATTCTTCGAAATGTTTTGGAACATTTTATTTAAAAAACACCCCACTTCGATGGAGCACAGCTACAGAAGTGACTTTTTGTAGCAGGTTAGGAGAGCGTTTCATCTAACCCTAACCTTACCCAATTTCCTAACCTTAACCTAATTATCCTAAACTGCTACGTTATTTCTCCTAACCAGCTTCATAAATTCTCCCAACCTGCTACGAAAACGTCACGTCCGGTGGTAGCTGTATTGAAAGTGGCGTGTTTTTAGGGAATCACGTTTTTCCATTGCTTCTTCTGAGGTGACGTTTGAATGCTAGACAACTGGGAGATGGTCTGGGTCCGTTTTCCCAAACGTATTTTAAGGCTAAATTAATCGTTAGAACTTCCGTAGGAACATCGTCAAATCCGTTTCCCAAAACCATCCATCAGTAAAGTTACTCTTGAAAACGCTCGTTATTTAACGACTGTCTCAGAACAGTCGTAGAACAGCTAAGTGTGTCGTCCGTTACATGTTTTTTTGTCCTTCTGCCTCACTTTATACACATAATAAATCCAGATGTTTATTTGTCTTTCTGTGACTACCGATAACTTTACAGAGACTGTGACTACAAATATAAGGTTTCCAATTTCTTTGCAATTGTTACTAAAAAGCGAAGGATACAAATATGATTAAATGAAAACCGCGGTGTCTATTCGAATACAGATTGGCTACGTATACCAATATGCTGTTTTTTAATTATATTAAAATAAATGTCATGTTTATTCAATTTAGTTTAATTTAGCTATTTGTACGTTACTGTCTGTAATTTTTGCCTCAATATATTTAATGATGTGGAACCTCTTGATTTGGTGCATTATTTTAGGGTGAGCATTAGAATAAGCTGCCGCAATATTTGTAGCCATAGGTGATATCTCTCTAGGAGCTGATTTGTAGGTAAGATTTGAAAGGGAGAATACTGATCCGAGAGCAGCGCTGCCTTTCTTGCGAGCGTATCAGAATCGACATATGCCTCAGACGCAATTAGTGAATGTTCTCTCTGCATGTTGTTTTGGTAAACACATGTTACAGCTTCGGCTGTTGTACAACATATGCATAATTAAAACACTCCTAAACCTAAATTCAATCGTAATCGGGAAACCGTAAGGGGCGTGTCTGCTATAGGAAGATTTATTCTTGCAAACATTCTTGCAAATAGTTCTGGGAATTTGGGGAAATTAGTTTGAACGATTGCAACTGCAGAGATCATTTATTAATAATAACTTAAATGAAAAACAGAAAATAAATTATACAATGTAAATAACTGTAAATATAAAAGTAAAATATAAAATGTACTTTTGTTCCTCTCCTTTTATGTTTAATACTCATGTGATTTATCTTCATATCAAGGAGCAGAGCCTGCTGATGAGATGGGATGGAATGAGTGTCATGGACTAAAGGGAAAACCCCTCACATACATACTGCAGGAGAAACCTCAAGACTGCAGAGTGTTGGGTTACGGAGAATAAATCGTCAGGACCTCAGGGTCATAACTGTTCCCTGTCATTATGTTCACTCAATGAATGGAAACAATCCGGAAAACCTTTGCATGGATGATCAGTATTATGAAATCCTCCCAGGATGCTGTGTGGCGCTTTCTGATCTCAGATCCTGAAGGAGAGGAAAATAAAGATCAATGGGAAAAGAGTGGTAAATAAAATCAGAGGGAAATAGGTTCAGTCAGACACAATGAGGAGAATTCATATAAAAGATGTTCTGTGCACCCTGCTCATGCTGGGGCTACTCTGTCTGATGTTGTATGCCCATCAAGGCTTCACTTCCACCTGGGACACCTGGCAGTTAGAGCAGGGCTGTACAAGCTCCCGCGCTCTTTTAGGGCCCCCACCAGAGAGCCATGTAACTAAACAGGTCCCTTCTACGCCCCCAGACAAGACAAAGTGCCAGTCTCCGCATCAGTCCCATTCTAAGTCTCAGACATACCCCAAGTCCAAACTTCAGTCTAAATCCAAACCTCAGGCCAAGAACAAATCTAAGTCAAAGAAAGATGAGGGGACAAAGGCTGTTCCAGTTTTACCCACACGACCACCTTTTGACTTTGAGGGTTACCTGAGGGATAAGGACAACCGGGACTTCATACTGCTGATGGACCAGCTAGGGAAGTGCTCAGGCGAGCCCTACATGCTCATTGCTATCAAGTCAGTAGTGGCAGACTTTGAAAGGAGGCAGGTAGTGCGGCGCACCTGGGGAAGGGAGGGTGTTCTCCAGGATGGGCAGACAGTAAAGACTGTATTCCTCCTAGGGGTGCCCATGAACAAGACCGCCCTGCCTTTCTGGGACCGGCTCCTTGCCTACGAGAGCCACACCTTTGGGGACATTCTCCTCTGGGACTTTGATGACACATTTTTCAACTTGACTCTTAAAGAGACCCACTTCCTCCAGTGGGTGAATGGCAGCTGCTCCAATGTCCAGTTCATCTTCAAAGGTGACGCAGATGTCTATGTGAATATTGAGAACATTCTGGAGATGGTGAAGGGTCAGAAGCCTGATAAGGACCTCTTTGTGGGTGATATAATCCACCATGCCCGCCCCATCCGCCGGCGCAGCAGCAAGTACTTTGTGCCTGAGTTTGTGTACGGCCAGACGATGTATCCGTCATATGCAGGAGGGGGAGGCTTTGTGATGTCCGGTCACACCGCCAGGCGTCTGAGTGGAGCGTGTCAGCAGGTAGAACTATTCCCTATCGACGATGTGTTCTTAGGCATGTGCTTACAGAGAATTGGAGTGAAACCGTCACACCATGAGGGTTTTCGTACGTTTGGCATTGTGCGCCCCTCTGCTGCTCCCCACCTCCAGGTGTTTGACCCTTGTTTCTACAGGGAGCTGATGGTGGTACACAGCCTGACAGTACCACAGATCTGGCTCATGTGGAACCTGCTGCATGACCCCCAACTGAGCTGTCACAGTAACCCGACCCCCACCCTGTGGCCCTTCAAGTGGAGGGGCAAGGTACTCAGGACAACAGGACAAAAGGACTCAGAGACTACAGTGGAACAGGACTATGATGTTACAGTGTTTGTAAAGCATTGAGGGGTTTGGTTTAAGTTGATCAGAGGGACTACATTGTGAAAGCCATTGGGATATGGAAGCTGTGATTGAATGTTTGCTAGTTATTTTGAGGTTTTTGCTTAAAAGTTTACAGCCATTGTAAATGTACCCCTTTTCTAAGAAAAAAATAATGTTATCTTTTTCATTAACATCCTGGATGTAAAACCAGTCTGTATACTGGTGGTAATGTTTAAAATATCCCTGCTCCATTTAGGTACAGTATGACTGAATCCATTTTTGTATTTTATTGCACAGAGCCTCAATAAGGTCAATATTGACTGAAGCATGTGCCAGGTTGATTTTGTGAAATTGAATGTACATTACAGTGTTGTCAATTATGAATCGCTGTGTGTGATAACACATCATATTACACCTTTATGTAGACTTGAAAGGGAAGTTAGGGGAGGCAAAGCTCAATGCATCAACTGTATAGGACACATCACTGCACTCTATACTCCTCTGTAAACTGGTCATCTCTGTACACCTGTCGCAAGACCCACTGGTTGATGCTTATTTATAAAACCTTCTTAGGCTTCACTCCCCCCTCCACATACAACACCCGTTCTGCCAGTCACATTCTGTTAAAGGTCCCCAAAGCAAATACATCCCTGGTTCGCTCCTCTTTTCAGTTCGCTGCAGCTAGCGACAGGAACGAGCTGCAACAAACACTCAAACTGGACAGTTTTATCTCAATCTCTTCATTCAAAGACTCAATCATGGACACTCTTACTGACAGTTGTGGCTGCTTTACGTGATGTATTGTTGTCTCTACCTTCTTGCACTTTGTGCTGTTATCTGTACCCAATAATGTTTGTACCATGTTGTTATGTTTTGTTGCTACCATGCTGTGTTGTCATGTGTTGCTGCCTTGCTATGTTGTTATCTTAGGTCTCTATGTAGTGTTGTGTGTTTTGTCCTATATTTATATTGTATTTTTATATTTTTTAAATACCAGGCCCCCGTCCCCGCAGGAGGCCTTTTGGTAGGCCGTCATTGTAAATAATAATTTGTTCTTAACTGACTTGCCTAGTTAAATAAAGGTTCAATCAAAAAGTAACTGTAGCTGTGGTAGGAAGTCCCCAAGGGACGTCGTTATACAGTTCCACACTCTGGGGGAACTTTCCTAGAAATGTTCCAGCAGAGGTATGAACACAAAGAAACAGTTCACACCTTATGTGCACAGCACCTCTTTTTTTTAGTTCATAATTAGACACTGAAGACGACAATCACCAAGCAACAAACCAAAGCTCAGAGTAAAGCCTGAACATGAGTGGGTGGGTGGTGTGCTATCATTTACAATACTTCTGATAATCAGAAATCATACATGGTGTTCCTTTTTAAACTTGTATGTTCAGCTATACCTCCAACTGTAGTCCAAATGCTTTCTTTACACGACATGCTGTTGATATGAAAATAGAAAGCAATCTGTTAACACTGAAATTGTCCTTGGTGGAAAAACTGCATGTACTGCTTTTTCTTGCTCTTAGTAAATAAATAAAACAATACTTTTTGTGTCATATTTATTACATCCATTTGTTCATATCCTTTTTGTACACACAGTAACAGGATTATTTTGAATTAACAGAATTCATAATGAGCAGTGTTATAAAATTATAAATGTTGAGTTTCAGTAGATTTAATGAGGAGCTCATCTAAATTTATCACAGCAATCTTGCATCGTTTCAGTCGGAAGCATTGTGCAAGCTTTAAGCAGACCGTTCTGATTCACCGCAGTAATGGTTATTGCTTTCTATGACATGCTTGATAATGTTGATCTATACATGTTCTTCATTGTACAGAAGTAAAGGTATCCAAAATATAAAACACCACATTCCAATGAATTTGATTCACAAGTTTAATTAAGGATAATTCCCATTTCCAGAAATGGGTTAACTGTACTGAATCCACCAAAAATAATTACTTTGGGGGAGGAGGATAACACACAATATAAAGGGAGACAATACATAGAATTAATACGAGTATTACACTAAACTGAAGTTGTCCATTTCTAATCTTAAGGACAACCATTCATTCATTCCAATGGAAAAATAGGATTACCTCAGAGGAAATAAAATAGCTAAAACCAACTGATGAAAATTAAGCATTCACTTGCTCCTGGCATTAAAAAAATATCTGATATGTCCACCTGAGATTGGGCAAGCACAGCCCAGCACACTATCTACTCACTCTCAGCAGTAACATTCCAGAAACATCACTGCAACATTGGTGGTGCTGCATTTGTTTTCTCGCTCAAAGCTGAGTGTGCATTGTATTTGAATTCCAACACAAGCAGTCTGTGTATCCATCTCAGGTCATGAAGGGCTGGCCAGTGGGTGCTCAAACTGATGTTATAACCATTGTCTTGCTGTGAGATGTTCAGAGTGATATACATGTTTCTGTGTCCTGCAACGATAACATAAGACCAGAAAAAACAATGTATTGTGTACTGTGCAAATTTTCCAATCAGAATACCAGGGGGATATGTGATGAGGATGACAGCGATGCCCTTCATGACTGAGCTCAGGACCTCTACATCAAGGGCTCTATTCAATCCGTATCGAGAAAGTTGAGTTACAGAGTAATTGAAAATGAATTACCTTTACATTTATCGTGCTAGCTGTAACACTTTGGCGATACAGATTGAATAGTGACCCAAGTCTTTAATCTACTCTTTACTGTTATGTTTTCTGGAGCAAGAGGACAATGATGACTATGGGTGACAGTCAGCCAACCATGTTAACTTTTCATGCTCAAGTCATACACAATGCAGTTCTATAGCCTAGTTTAATTTACAGAGAGAAGTCAAGACAGGCTTGGTGGGAGATGAGGCACAACTTTAACAAGCCATTCTACCTTTTTCTTTTATTCAACTTGCACAAAGCAAGGGATAAAATTAAAAACAACAGTACAGGGCTTTCCCCCCCCCCCCATCGCAACTCATGAAACAAGTCAATGTAACAGAATGAACAATGCCCATGTAATAAGCCTGCATCACACGCTGTAAAGCTGAGGCCTGGAGGGCTGGTCTGACAGGGGCTGACATGATGGCAGATAGATACACAAGATGGGAGGAGGACACACACTTATAAGCCTCAGTCACACCTCTGATCTAGCACCAGAACACGATCAACCCACTGTAACACTGATCACACACACATCCAGGGGTTCTAAACATCATAGACTGTACAGGGCTCCCTTCCCTATCCAACAGTAACCCCTCCTTGTCTCGGCTTCAGCCCATCTTCAGCATCTGTCTCTAGTACTAAGTGGTTAAAGCTGAACTAGAGAGATGAATGAACCCTCCAGGCCCAGGGCTTAGGAGCGCCACTGTTCTCTCCACTGGGGAGAGAGACATCAAACAGAATTCCTAAGTAATACAAGTGTCACGTCTGGTGTGTGCTCTGACCTTAAAACAATTCAGACCCACATTGTACCATTAGCTTAAAATGACAAAAAAAGAGCACACTATTTACAAATCTGTACAAAACACCAGAAGAGACTGCTGCTGCACATAGTCCCAAATCTACCTGCTACACATAGTCTCAGGAGACTAAAAACTGAATGATAAAATATCTGCATTAAAAAGCACAAATAATAAAGATTATATACTCCAGAAGTACTTAGGAGAGATTAAGATTTTGGGTCAGGGGCCTAGAATTTAACAAAATATTGTTTAGGAGGGAATGTCTGCTCTTCTTAGGAAAAGGTCACATTTTGACAAACTAAAATGTCTGGATAACTTAAAACATGCTGAACCATCTTTGGCAAAACTTTTGGCAATTTAACACTTTTTTTAAATACAAAATGATAGCAATGATGAAGTAAATCTGAGGGATTCATTAGGGTATCTCCTGTGAAGAGAGAGAGGTGGAGGGGGAAAGAGAGAAATCATGAGATAGCATGGGGAGGAAGGCTGTAAAGACAGGGGTAGCAGTGGACAGTGGAGGGGATAGTGTACATGTGGAAGGAAAGGAAGTCAGTCATGGGATAGAGGAGCTGGAGCCTTTCCTCTGCCATCACTAATAGAAATAAAATGCACAATACTCCTCACTGGATAGGAAACAACAAGAAAGTAAATATGGTGTATCTTAGTGCAAATGTTCAAATGTTTCCATCGGTCCTGGCAAATAAACACAAAACAAACTAACTAACTACAAATGCAGTTAGTGATTTACGGCCTTGCAATAGGAGGTGGCTTATGCTGAGGACTTGTTCATGACATGAGTGTATGAATGTGTGTGTGTGTGGTGTATGTGGACCAGTATATGTGTGTCTGTGTTTGATCATGTGCCAAGACAGTTCCCCCTCAAAGCATGCAGAGCACTAGGACCCTCCATGGGGAGGCCAGTTTGTGCTAGTCATCTTTTACCACTCTCCTTTTAAAAACAACAACTTCTCTATTCATGCAATTGTCTGTGTGCATGCATGTATGTTTCTGTAACTGTCTGTGTATGTAATGGTGTACTTGTTATGCTAGTGCTGCAGATATGAGATGAGCCTGCATCCATATACATGTGTATTAACAGGTAACGTGAACATATAGTGGAAAAAGGATTGAAATGATTTTGGTATCAGTTTCTGATATATGTGTGCATGTCAAGCATGTATTAAGTCATTTTAAAAACTGTAGCATGCACGCAGGTGCTCATTTGTGTATGCAGGTGAGCATGTGTTTGTGCATGCCGGCATACAAATGTGCACTGATGAAACACATCTAATGAGTGTTTTGATGAAACACATCTAATGAGTGTTTTGATGAAACACATCTAATGAGTGTTTTGATGAAACACATCTAATGAGTGTTTTGATGAAACACATCTAATGAGTGTTTTGATGATGAAGACCATTGGGACAGGGTAAGTCAGAGGTGGGGGGGGGGGGGGTGAAGACGGATCCTAGCAGGCCTCTGGATGAGGTGCCTGTCAGAGTGGGGCAGATGGGTCCAGAGGAGCTCCTCTCTGGTGTGAACATGGCAGTGGGTGAGAGATTGAGTGAGACAGAGTACACTTCTCTGATCAGCCTAGGGGTGTTGTGGCGTGGACTGGAGGAGGGGAGAGACAGCCCTCAGGCCAAGCCTGGGTTGGCAGTAGGATGCTGTTCAGTGGGAGCTGGCCTCGGCTCGGACCCGGCTGCTGGGTCTGGGGGCACCGTACAGAGTCACTGAAGCTATGTGGTTGTTCTGCATCACCTGGGACGACAAGTTTGCACAGTTAGGACACAGAGTTTACATACAGGCCTTTGTACTACTCAACCTAATGCCATCATCACTCACGACTCAGGAGACACACCAAGTTCTTACCTCAAAGATCATTCGCTGTAGTCCAAAACAGAACGTAGAGCCGAAGGGATTGGTATTATTTGCCGAGGATGACCTGTGAGACAGAAAAAATGAACACCTTTTTGGTAACTGCAGAGCCAGCAGTCAGTGAAAACACTTCATCGGAAAGTAGTCATGTATATTCTAACCCAGGCATCTCTTACCTGTGGAGCACGACAGGCTTCTCCATGGGGTGTCCAAGCAGCTCCTGAATCTGATCCCACTAAGGGAGACACAACCATAGTCAGTCAGGAGAACACAAACCTTCTCTGAAGTCACAGATACCTATAAAGTTAAAACATAGTTGCTTGTGTGGTGATTTTCACAACTCTTTATCAAAAATATACAGTATGTTGTAGGAAAACATTCAGTTAGGCAAAGACTGAGCTGGTCAGGCATATCTGACCTTGCTGTAGGTAGTGAGAATGCAGTCCTCCCACTGAGCATCAGCAGCTTCTGAAAGACACAGACAAGATTACATGAGGAGACTTGACATAGGTCAGAGAGGAGACAGGCAGAGTACAAAAGGAGCACCAAAAAACTCAGGAAATACAATACAAAAGCTGATTAGAAACTCACCTTTCTTAATGACAAGTGGAATCTTGAAATCGCATCGATGATATCTAGTATTGAGAGATTTTACATGTTACTGAGTGGGGAGCCGTTCAGTCTTGTGACTACATTACTTTAACCACTAAAGAGTTAATAGCCTCTTATGGCTCTACTGCAAATCATTCATTCAAATTAATCATATGTCTGAACATTGCATATCTGAGCCAAGGGCCAATAAATTGCCAGTCTTAACTGAGGCAGAGAGACTTACATGTTGAAATTGTAATGACCAGGGAAGTTGGTATGAAGGACAAACTTCTTCACCAGGTGAGTGGTGGAATCAAAGAGTATGTCCTGGAACAACAGGAAGAGGGAACAATCAGAGGTCAAAACGGCACATTGAGCTTTAATGTCAACATAAAAAAGACAAGCCCTCTCTTTATCCCCCCCCCCCATATAAACACCAAGACCTACCACCCCCAGGGTGAAGTAGTTGAAGAAGTAGTCATTGCATTTGGACGGGACCTGCTTGTGAGGCGACGGAGAGTGGATCTTCATCTGAAACCAAAACATGAAGAGAGCTTGTTTATAAACAGAGAGCAGCAAGTCAAGTCTGAGAAAAGGGGGTCAGGGTAAAATAGGGAGACAGGGAAGAGAGTTAAGGGCCATACCTTGTCCTCTGACTTGTAGAAGACCTTGTGTGGCGAGCCCAGAGCGCTCAGCACATCTTGACAGGAGTCTCCAAAGTAGATGTTCCTCTCCACAGCACGCACCTTAGCATCAGCCATCACCCCTGGCCCGCAGCCTGACAACAGGACACAAGTACACTCATTATCCAAGCTAAATATGACCTGATGTTGCAAAACTGTTGGAGCACATAATTTCATTACGAATGCATATAATACATCAAACCAGAGACAACAAAAACAGCTGGTCAAAAGACACACGTCTAAACACTGGATGAGGGATTCCAAGGGACTTTCAGATGACTTACATATTTTGATAGCCCTCTTCCCATCTACTAAAGGGCGTAGAGTACAAGTACATAGTGTACATGGCTCCTCCTGTAGGTTATTTGTTTAGCTCAGCCTCTCCAGGGGAGGGGCCTGTCAGAGGTGATATCTGGTGATGAGATCAGCAGGCCTTTACATATGGACTGGAGAGAGCATGGAACGTGATGGAACTGAGGGACTTGTAGGAAAGCACTATTCTGTAGCTCCAGCAGGAGGCTCTATTACAGTCCTAACAACAGAGCTGGAGGAAGGAATTAATTAAAGGAAGGGAGAGAAGACTAGCCTGATCCAATTAGAATTGTGGATGGATTGAGCTACGGAAAAAGAACACCTACGTCCTCCAGTCCCGTCAGTGGCATGTGTTCAGAGAGCATCAAAATGAATATCAACCCGAACAGAATTCGCTTCAATTACACAGTTCTGATGGTGTTGTACTCATAGACATGAGTGGGTTGAGATGTCCCTTTGCTATGTACCTGCAGTGAGGATGCGAAGTCTCAGACCAAGTGGTCCCGCACCATTCTTCAGCACGTCCACACACTCTGCATACACGTTGCCAAGGAAACAGGCAAGGGGCATCACTGGAGCCCTGAGGAGCGACAGAGTGAGTCACAGTCATGTTTTTTTCTGCAATCCAAGATCACACATGTCGCAATACTTTTAAACCTAACCATATTCAAAGGAGAAGATGGTGTTAGTTGAAGCATTTCCATTGGAGTAAACAAGCTCACCAAACACACAGTATCTTCCCCTTCACCTTATACTCCACCTGCTTCCTCAATCTCCCCATAAACTTGCCATGCTCATACATTATTCCAGGTGTGCTTGTGAATACATTATGTTCTTACTTGGTGTCCTGTAGGTTGTTCCCAGTATAGATGTACATCCGTTTAACTGTGGCCCCGTGCGGAATCTGCAGGGAGGCCAAGCCATGGGCAAAGTTAGGCTGTCAAAGCAAAACAACTGGGAGTAGATTGGCGTGTGCATTTCAACAGCTCACATTCAACATATAGAGACACAAGCACTCACATCAACAGCTTTATACTGTAGCAATGCACTTTCACAAAAAATACATACTAAGCCATTTTTTGGCAGATTTATTTTGTATTTCCAGCATTATCAAATGCTTCAAAACCAAATACTCATGCATCATATTGGTGATGTAGCAATTAGTTTGTTAATTCCCATGGGGTCAAAATGAGACACAGGGGTTTTCATTATTTAACAAATAATCCAAGCCAAAAAGACTAGTACTTTATCTGGTTAACAAGGTCTATTAGGGGTTGTCAGCCAGGTAAAGTCAATTTGAAAAAATAGATGAGGGAAACTCTTAAGGGTACAACAAGAAGAGCAAGTTACGGAATACATGTGCAGTGTGGCAGATACTGTATGTCAAACAGGGTTTATAAGGCAATTATAAAGCCAGTCAGATAAAAACAGCATACTAGGGATAAATATAAGAGGAACAGGTAATAGTCTCACCTCATACTTGGGAGCTTCATTCCATGAGTCAAGCTGGAAGGAGAAGGAGAGTCCCCGAAAGTTCAAGTGGAACAGTTGCTCTGCAGCATTGTATACTGTGGAGTGAGGAAAACATGGTCAAACACAAGCCTACCTTGCAGCATTCTACAGTACTATCAATAAGAAACCAAGTTGTATCTGCTGATTGGTGAGTGTCTTTCCCTTACCTCCAGGGTGTGTGGCACCAAAGGACTGGTCAATCTGCTCTATAGTGGGTGCTATAGCCTGAGTGTTGAAATGTACTCCACTGCAAGACAATGACACCATTTAGGCTTAGATACTATTGCAATATATTACCAAAAGTATGTGGACACCTGCTCATCGAACATCTCATTCCAAAATCATGGGCATTAATATGGAGTTGGTCACCAGTTTGCTGCTACAAAAGCCTCCACTCTTCTGGGAAGGCTTTCCCCTAAATATTGGAACATTGCTGAAGGGACTTGCTTCCATTTTGCCACAAGAGCATTAGTGAGGTCGGCACTGATGTTGGGTGATTAGACCTGGCTCGAAGTTGGAGTTCCAATTCATCCCAAAGGTGTTCGATGGAGTTAAGGGCTCTGTGCAGGCCAGTCAAGTTCTTCCACACCGATCTCAACAAACCATTTCTGTATGGACCTCGCTTTGTGCACAGGGGCATTGTCATGCTGAAACAGGAAAGGGCCTTCCCCAAACTGTTGCCACAAAGTTGGAAGCACAGAATTGTCACTGTATGCTGTAGCATTCAGATTTCCCTTCACTGGAAGTAAGTGGCCTAGCCCGAACCAGGTAGGGTTCGGTATCCGCCAAATACAGATTAATCGGACTCCCAGTTGGTGAAGCGTGATTCATCACGCCAAAGAACGCGTTTCCACTGCTCCAAAGTCCAATGGCAGCGAGTTTTACACCACTCCAGCCGACGCTTAGCATTGTGATCTGAGGCTTGCGTGCTTCAGGAGGCAGTTTGGAACTCGATAGTGAGTGTTGCAACCGTGGACCAACGATTTTTATGCACTAAGCGCTTCAGCACTCGGCGGTCCCACTCTGTGAGCTTGTGTGGCCTACCACTTCGCAGCTGAGCTGTTGTGGCTCCTATTTCCACTTCACAATAACAGCACTTACAGTTGACCGGGGCAGCTCTAGCATGGCAGAAATCTGACAGACTGACTTGTTGGAAAGGTGGCATCCTATGACAGTGCCACATTGAAAGACACTGAGCTCTTCCATTCTACTGCCAAAGTGTTTCGATGGAGATTGCAGGGCTCTGTCCTAGATTTTATATACCTGTCAGCAACGGGTGTGGCTGAAATAGCCGAGTCCACTCATTTGAAGTGCCACTAATTTGAAGGGGTGTCAACATACTTTTGTATATCTAGTGTATATGTAGTAGCACAAAGTCCCACATCCAACATAAGATGAACAATGTGCAAAACAAACTATTCTCACTAAGTAAAATAAACAATTCCAGTCTGACAAATTCCCACCTCGCTCACATATACATTTGTTAATACTCACACAGCTATTCACACTAGGAACAGATGATCACTCACCAGTATTTCAATTTCACTTTGCTCAAGTCGTATACTTCAATCACCTAAACATTACAGCAACAAGAGACATGATTAGTGTTCAACATACAGTATTTACTGAATGAAGTCTAAAGTCACAAGAGCACCCCTCCCTCACCTTCAGTCTCTGGTTACAGGCATCAAACAGCAGTTTAATTCCATCCTGAGTCAAGTTGAGTATGAGGTCATGACTGAGTGGCATCTAGAAACACAGAAAGATAACATGTACAGTCAATCAAAAATCTGTCACATTAATCTGACAGCCCACACCCTACATCATATCAAAGAGCAGTCATCTCATCTCTTACTTGTTCACTGTAGAGAACCTGGACATTCTTGATGATGCGGCAGTGTTTCTGTAAAATGGAAATGGCCTGGGCCAATGGCATCCCTGTGACAAAAAGATGGAGAAGATTAGAGATAGATTTAGTCCGCATTTACAAATTACAAACACATATGTCAAATAACGGACAGGGAAAACATTTAGAGTGTGTGGTCGGATGAAGAAATACCAAATAACCTATTATCTTCTGAGTCGCTTACCTAATGCGAATTCCCATTGCTCATGTCCTAAAGATCTTTCAGGAACAACTTCCAGATCCAGCATTGGCAAGTAGGGAGAAGGATTTTCAAGGAGGTTCTGTGCCTGTGCCAGAACTGGACCGTTGTTTAATATTAGACTGCCTGATCCTTCTCTTCTTAAATCACTACTTTTCAATTGCACGGTTTCTACACAACATGAAGCTATTAACACAATAAAATAATACTTAATTCATAGGCATACACAATACGGGTTTACATAAAACACCCTGAAATATATTGACAGTGGGACAAATGACACCTTCTCAGAGGCCAAGACACTCCAACACTTAGTTACGACACATTGCTGTTACCATACTTTTGGACCAGCGATCCCTGCTGACAACGTTGGCATTCAGGAATTGCGCAACAAACTTGCTAAATTGCACACAAAGCTAACTGAGAATTACAGGTTGGTGGATGACATATAACTCTACCAACAGGTCGCAGTTGAGCTAACTACCACAACTAGCTAGCTAGCTAGTCTGAAATCTTTCCACACTCGTCACTATCTAAACAGCTCTGTTGTCTCGCTTCTGATTAGACAACTCAGGAGCTTGACAACAATTATCGGCGACTTGTAGCTATGCTAGCTAGCTCTCCTGTATAGTTATTGTTATCCAAATCCACGCACAATTATAAATAAATATAAAACGATGTTCAAAAAGAAGAAACCAAATACTGCAATTCTGTCTGACAAAACAAAAACAAAGAACGTCTCAAACCCGTTGACTGACGTTACGTTGCTGTTTTCTTTCTTCCCGAGGATTCAACAGCAATCTAGCTAGCTATGAATTGAAATTGTAACAGTGAGTCACTTAGCTAATTTTCATAACATCACTAATAATTAAATGTCCATCGAATTCCTTTTTTCGTTTGTTGTGTCTTTATCGTGAATTGAAGAGAAAGGAATATAAACACTTCACAAACAACGGCAACTTCCAACAAAACACCACCACTATCAGCTGATTATTCAACTTCCTGTGTGTCGTGAAGAAACAGCCACTTCCTGGTCAGCTGACCAACATATTTCTTCAAAATATGTTTTTCTCGCTTATCATGTTTAAATTATAGGCTATAATATCTATGTGAACATGTCTATGTTTGCACATTTCTATAATTAGTGCAATTAACACGAATCATTTCTCATCAAACTGTATGCTAATCAAAAACTTGTCTATGGCCAGGCTATATACATTGTGCAATTTAAGTACTACTCATTAATATTCAGATACAGTATAAAACTAAACTATTCGACTTAAATGCTTATTATGCTGACTTCAATGAGCATACAGGTGTAGCCTATTCATGGTGCACTGGTATCATGTTTGCTGGTAGTTCATGGTTGTAAGATTGCCTGTTATGGGTGTCTGACTCTGGTGATGAGTTCTGTTTACCATCTCACGTGTTTACAAACTTCAGAGTCTTGTGACTGAACAATGCCATACTTGAAAGATTATCTGAGTTCAAGTTCGGAGCACACATCGACCTGGCTAGACCTGAGACTAGCAACTTGTTGAGCATAGTAATTATTCATAGGACAAAATAACCTCAAAGAGAGGCAGACAGCCTTTAAATTATAGACAGTCATAAAGTCAGTAATAAATTAGTGTTTCTGGCAATGGTGATTCTTAAAAAATGCACAAGACCTAGTCAAACGTTTGTTACAAGTTTATTATGAAACACATCAAATTCAACACTTCAGATTTAAATTGCCCCTTAACAAAAACAAGCTAAACAAGCTAAACCATAAAACAGAAAGAAAGAAAACTAAATTCTTCAGTAAAATCTTAAAAGGTAGGCCATTAAACACAGAAATACACAGTTCTTCATAGCATAACCTGAACACAACAAAGGTCAACCTGTATCAATAACTTAAAACAAATAAGAAAATAAACCTTTTTTTTTTTTAAGTGAGCAAACTAGGAAAAAGTCTCTGGTGTGTAACTTGCCTTAATGCCAGCATTAAGTGAAGGGTGAAGCTCAGACAGGGCTACAGCTAACTGGGACTCAGGGGAGTAGGCCTACACATGAAGGGAAAGATGAATTATATTGGAAATCAAGGCTGGGATTTGTCATAACTGCAGTGTTGTTTGGACATTCCTGATCTCATGCAAACATATCATACGATATCTAACCAACATTTCAATCAAATAAAGGTTCACAAAATCGAGAAGTAATAAATACCCAATATTTCTATTTGTTTTTGGTTGTAGCTGGAGGTAGGCCAGTTAGTTTCTGAGTGTCCAATACATTTTGTAATTCTATTCAAGAGCACTGATACTTTAATCGGGTACCCTATACACTGGAGTAGATATCAAACAAACCATTTGAAATAGAGCTCTCAGAAAATGGTGAAATACTGTACACATTGCATAAACATCACTGTGGAAGGTAGCATATACCTGTTCGTTCCTGCTACCTACATTGGTATGCTAACTTGAGGTGACACACCGTGCTTCAACACCTGCATTGCTTGCTGTTTGGGGTTTTAGGCTGGGTTTCTGTACAGCACTTTGAGATATCAGATGATCTAAGAAGGGCTTTATAAATACATTTGATTTGATTTGATTTACTAAAGCAACAGGCTAAGACCATACACATTGTTTTAATGAGCTAGAAATGCAAAATAACTGCATCATTAGTGGGATGTAAAACATTATGCAAGTATGTGATATGAAAGTATTTAGGATAAAAACCTAAGAACATAATCCAAGGAAATACAATCACATGCAGTATGAAATTAGAACTTGATTCCCCAGCAAAGTGTGACAAACTCCTGCCTCTCCCACTGTCCACCTAAACCCTATTATTTCTGACCTGCACATCCACATCTTACAACTTGATGTCTACCATTCATCCCTTTACAAAACATAGGCTACTTCCTCCACCTTTCCTCTTTATTCAAATTAAAGCAAATTAACTTTGAATAAAATACTGAGCTGATACATTACAAATGACTGGTGGAAAACCACCAGTACATTACTGTTGCTAGACTTGACCTTAACTTTCTCCTTTCATTTCAAATATTGAGCCTCAGACTGTACAATCCATCACTGTTCAAACTGAATAACATACACACCTGTATTCCTGTGATTTATCTTACTTATTTCCTCTCCTCACTGACTCTTTACATATTTCATCCCAATATTTCATGACTGGTTGAAACAGAGTTGGATTGCAAGCCTTCTATCTCTTATAAAGATTTTGCTCTCTCTTATCTCCAGTACAAACAACTTGGTAACACTTTATTTGGGTAGTCCCAAGTAGATGGTTCGTAGATGTTCAATAACTGTCAACAACATTTCAACTAACTATCCACTAACCCCAACCCTAGCCCTAACCTTAAAGCTAACCCTTATTTTAAATTCTAAACCTAAACCTAACTTTAACCATAACCTTAGCAAGCAGTTGCTTATCATCAGATAGCTTGTTGAACGTATGACCATCTGTATATCATCTATACGGGACTATCCAAATAAAGTGTGACCGACAACTTTATTTGAACAAACCGTTACAACTATTCCGCTAGGGGAAGAGAAGGAAACACTGACAACAGCTAAATAATTGATCAAACTCAAGGATATTCAGATAACCTGAAACATACGAAACAAAACTGTTGGGTATGTTAGTGAGACAATGTTGCTGTGCCTTTGCATCATTTTCTGGGAGAAATGTACTGCTTAGACGTTATAAACCCTGATCTGGATGAAACGTGAAATAAAGAGAATAATAAAATTAAAAAAACAATGCAGAGGAGAAAGTCTATTTGCCTCAATTTATAGAGAGCGAGCTCAGCACTGACCTCATTGTGTGCTCTGTGCTGCGAGTCTCATGTTCAAAGACTGTTACAATAACATTAAAGAGGAGACAGGAAGACAGAAAGTGCCTCTTTGTAAAAGTAACTTTTCTAGAACACAACTTTCTATATTCTACTAACATCCCATACGAAAGCAGAAAGACTGACAAATACAGTATGTATATAGAGAAAAGAAATACAAAAAGTAAACATCATGACTTTCAAACGAAACATGAATAAAAAAATAACAAATACAATTTCATTAAAATAGTGCTATAATAGGATAAGAGATAGCTTTTAGGCAATCGTTTACAGTCCTTTATTAATACAAAATAAATAGGTGATTGAATAGTAACTATTTGTACTTAATGGTAGGCCTACTTCCAAACTACCTGATGGAAGTTGATAATAAATAATAATCAAAACTTGAAAAACAAAAACTAATGTATGCTCAGTGCTCCTCAGGTGCTCCTTGAAAACAACATTCGTGGGAAATAATAAGGGAGATGGAAACAGACATTTGGATTCATTAGAAATACAGTATATCAATTTAGAAAATAAGTTATTATTTAAGAACAAATATGTTCCATTTAATAATCACCCAGTCATTTCCTATTTATAAAGCATTGTAAATGAAAGTGCCTCCGAAATATTTTGCATAGGGGAACAAAAGAAAACATAGATAGGCGCTCCATGCATACAGAAGGCGAAGTGGGGACTAAACTGAATGTATCACATAGTGCAAAACCCCGCAGAAGACAACGAGGTTTGGGTCGATCCCCTTAACCCACACTTTAAAACTAAAAGGAATCCCACCCCACCCCACCCCCAAATCCCCAGCAATGTGGACTTTGGTCTCTCCAGTTAACAGCTTGATGTCAGGGTGTGAGACTGGCATAGTACGATGGACAGATCACCCTGACCCACTCCCTGTGTCTCGCTGGCCTCTAGCGCATCTTGTGATCATCAGCGTTGTTACCCATGTTGGTGCCAGGGCTGGGGTCCTGCTGTCGCCTGGGCTGTGTCGGGGGGAGGGGGGGGGAGAACAGATTTAATACAGCCAAAAATACCATAATGAGTGTGTGTGTGTGTAATGTGTTGAAAGTGGCCTCCGATGGGGCATCAATGAGTGCAGTACATTCAGCAGAGGGCACCAGAGAGTTTCCAGCTGAGGCTAAGGGGGGGAGTCATCAACATTACACGCTTTAAAAATAAAAAATGACTTTGCTGCCTGTCACAGATACATATGTTTATGCGTCTACTTCTAAATCTCTCCCAACATAGATATATGTAAGACAGACAGACAGGCAGACAGACAGAGGGAGAAAGCAGACGCTGGTACAAGTCTCTGAGCTGAAATGGCATGTAGTCATCATCCAAATGACTCACCATAATAGCTTCTTTTAAACCTGGTCTGGTTTAGTCTACTACTAATCCTAAATGAGACACTAACGCTCATCCATTCTTACTCTTCAGAATCATTAACGGAAATAATGTCTTCAAAACAATTAATAATATATATTATACCGTAGTTATTTATTACTGCAATATTGTCAATTTAGGACATTTTATGAACTGGCTGATCACAGTGTTACTAGGTTGTTGGAGAGTGATTTTGAAAACAACCACACGCATACACATGTGCGCTGCTCCCTTAGTTAAAAAATGAAGGAAAATAAATATTTGAAGTGTCCTTGAGTCAGAGGAAGGAACGTCTATGTAAAGGTTCCCCCTTTCAGCAAAAACAGAATGGGGCTCCAGGCTGATAAAAAAATGTACTATTTATTCTTCATCCATCTCATCTTCCTCAATCATCTAGATGGCCATCACTGTCCTGTCCTGTCCTGTATCGCTCCTACACACATGCACAGACACCAAGAAAAACACAAAACCTGAACAAAGAACATGAACAAAACACGCAAAGGCCACACAACATGGGAATTACCCATATATGCTTAACTTAGACACACATACCCAAAGCTGACACTGACAACCTTGCTAGAAAAGAGCTGTGATTCTGGAACTAAATGACAGGTTTCTGAACCCTTTAGAGGCCTCCTAGCTCCCACTTTATGGCATACTGTCATTGTGCTGCTGGCCTTTATTGAGTTATGGTGGACTGAGTACAGGATCACAAGTTCAGACCACAGAAATGTAATGGTTGAATGTCCTCTAGAGCCAGGCGCCCACATCACAGAAAAACAGGGTCCTGTGCTGTCCAAATGCAAATATTATCTTTTATCTAAAATAAAACCAACAATATCAGCTTCCTCCCTCCTTGAGAGGACTCCAGAGCAGGGGGATTCAACAATTAGACAATTTGCTAAATGCTACAGTCCAATCAGAAAATTCTGAATCAGAGCAGTTCAGGAGACGACTTTCTGCTATTTCAACATAACTTGGATGGAAAAAAACGTGAAGAAAATGATTATGGGGTTTCATTTTTCCACCACAGTCAGTATTTGAGAATGAAAGGCATGGAAAGGGTTTAGTTGGAAGATGTGTCATACATTGACTACATGCACACCTTCCACACAATCCTGTTTGAGACTATCTCCTCCAGGCTCCATGTCAGAGACGTCCATTTTCCTTTTTCTTTGACCAATAATACCTCCATGGCTTATTGATTTTCAGAAGAAAGGAGTCCATTCTTCCTGAGGGAGCTTGAGGATATGTTACTGAGGGAGGAAATACTAGACGTGAACATGAAAGCACTCCTTCAGATGCTCTCCCCCTCCCTCCCTCTCTCCCTCTCTCTCCCTCTCTTCAGAATCATGTGCTGCCAAGCTGTGGCAGATATGTCCCAGCAGGCCTTGCAGCGGACTCCTCCGGCAGCAGGGTGAGGGTGGGTGGTGTGTGTGTGAGGAGGTCTGTTCTCCATTAGGCACTGGGGGGAGAGTGTGTGTGGGGGGTCTGTCTTCCAGCTTATACCCTGGTAGGATTTCCTGGCCTGCACACATCATACTATCATAAAATCATAAAATGCATTTCAAAAAATCCAAAAACCATATTCATATGACTGACCATGAGATTTTGGGGAATGAGAGAGAAGGAACCCACATTATCACTAAGCATTCATTACACAGTGTGTTAACTCAACAAATACTGTTGACATGTAACTTTCTTTCTCTCTCTCTTCACTCATTCACATGCAGGCACTAAAACAGGCAGACTCAGATACTTTAAATGGTTCAAATACATGCACATGCTCTCGTGTTGATTCACAAACACACAGACACCTCACTACGCACACAAACACACAGACACCTCACTACGCACACAAACACACAGACACCTCACTACGCACACAAACACACAGACACCTCACTACGCACACAAACACACAGACACCTCACTACGCACACAAACACACAGACACCTCACTACGCACACAAACACACAGACACCTCACTACGCACACAAACACACAGACACCTCACTACGCACACAAACACACAGACACCTCACTACGCACACAAACACACAGACACCTCACTACGCACACAAACACACAGACACCTCACTACGCACACAAACACACAGACACCTCACTACGCACACAAACACACAGACACCTCACTACGCACACAAACACACAGACACCTCACTACGCACACAAACACACAGACACCTCACTACGCACACAAACACACAGACACCTCACTACGCACACAAACACACAGACACCTCACTACGCACACAAACACACAGACACCTCACTACGCACACAAACACACAGACACCTCACTACGCACACAAACACACAGACACCTCACTACGCACACAAACACACAGACACCTCACTACGCACACAAACACACAGACACCTCACTACGCACACAAACACACAGACACCTCACTACGCACACAAACACACAGACACCTCACTACGCACACAAACACACAGACACCTCACTACGCACACAAACACACAGACACCTCACTACGCACACAAACACACAGACACCTCACTACGCACACAAACACACAGACACCTCACTACGCACACAAACACACAGACACCTCACTACGCACACAAACACACAGACACCTCACTACGCACACAAACACACAGACACCTCACTACGCACACAAACACACAGGCACCTCACTACGCACACAAACACACAGACACCTCACTACGCACACAAACACACAGACACCTCACTACGCACACAAACACACAGACACCTCACTACGCACACAAACACACAGACACCTCACTACGCACACAAACACACAGACACCTCACTACGCACACAAACACACAGACACCTCACTACGCACACAAACACACAGACACCTCACTACGCACACAAACACACAGACACCTCACTACGCACACAAACACACAGACACCTCACTACGCACACAAACACACAGACACCTCACTACGCACACAAACACACAGACACCTCACTACGCACACAAACACACAGACACCTCACTACGCACACAAACACACAGACACCTCACTACGCACACAAACACACAGACACCTCACTACGCACACAAACACACAGACACCTCACTACACACACAAACACACAGACACCTCACTACGCACACAAACACACAGACACCTCACTACGCACACAAACACACAGACACCTCACTACGCACACAAACACACAGACACCTCACTACGCACACAAACACACAGACACCTCACTACGCACACAAACACACAGACACCTCACTACGCACACAAACACACAGACACCTCACTACGCACACAAACACACAGACACCTCACTACGCACACAAACACACAGACACCTCACTACGCACACAAACACACAGACACCTCACTACGCACACAAACACACAGACACCTCACTACGCACACAAACACACAGACACCTCACTACGCACACAAACACACAGACACCTCACTACGCACACAAACACACAGACACCTCACTACGCACACAAACACACAGACACCTCACTACGCACACAAACACACAGACACCTCACTACGCACACAAACACACAGACACCTCACTACGCACACAAACACACAGACACCTCACTACGCACACAAACACACAGACACCTCACTACGCACACAAACACACAGACACCTCACTACGCACACAAACACACAGACACCTCACTACGCACACAAACACACAGACACCTCACTACGCACACAAACACACAGACACCTCACTACGCACACAAACACACAGACACCTCACTACGCACACAAACACACAGACACCTCACTACGCACACAAACACACAGACACCTCACTACGCACACAAACACACAGACACCTCACTACGCACACAAACACACAGACACCTCACTACGCACACAAACACACAGACACCTCACTACGCACACAAACACACAGACACCTCACTACGCACACAAACACACAGACACCTCACTACGCACACAAACACACAGACACCTCACTACGCACACAAACACACAGACACCTCACTACGCACACAAACACACAGACACCTCACTACGCACACAAACACACAGACACCTCACTACGCACACAAACACACAGACACCTCACTACGCACACAAACACACAGACACCTCACTACGCACACAAACACACAGACACCTCACTACGCACACAAACACACAGACACCTCACTACGCACACAAACACACAGACACCTCACTACGCACACAAACACACAGACACCTCACTACGCACACAAACACACAGACACCTCACTACGCACACAAACACACAGACACCTCACTACGCACACAAACACACAGACACCTCACTACGCACACAAACACACAGACACCTCACTACGCACACAAACACACAGACACCTCACTACGCACACAAACACACAGACACCTCACTACGCACACAAACACACAGACACCTCACTACGCACACAAACACACAGACACCTCACTACGCACACAAACACACAGACACCTCACTACGCACACAAACACACAGACACCTCACTACGCACACAAACACACAGACACCTCACTACGCACACAAACACACAGACACCTCACTACGCACACAAACACACAGACACCTCACTACGCACACAAACACACAGACACCTCACTACGCACACAAACACACAGACACCTCACTACGCACACAAACACACAGACACCTCACTACGCACACAAACACACAGACACCTCACTACGCACACAAACACACAGACACCTCACTACGCACACAAACACACAGACACCTCACTACGCACACAAACACACAGACACCTCACTACGCACACAAACACACAGACACCTCACTACGCACACAAACACACAGACACCTCACTACGCACACAAACACACAGACACCTCACTACGCACACAAACACACAGACACCTCACTACGCACACAAACACACAGACACCTCACTACGCACACAAACACACAGACACCTCACTACGCACACAAACACACAGACACCTCACTACGCACACAAACACACAGACACCTCACTACGCACACAAACACACAGACACCTCACTACGCACACAAACACACAGACACCTCACTACGCACACAAACACACAGACACCTCACTACGCACACAAACACACAGACACCTCACTACGCACACAAACACACAGACACCTCACTACGCACACAAACACACAGACACCTCACTACGCACACAAACACACAGACACCTCACTACGCACACAAACACACAGACACCTCACTACGCACACAAACACACAGACACCTCACTACGCACACAAACACACAGACACCTCACTACGCACACAAACACACAGACACCTCACTACGCACACAAACACACAGACACCTCACTACGCACACAAACACACAGACACCTCACTACGCACACAAACACACAGACACCTCACTACGCACACAAACACACAGACACCTCACTACGCACACAAACACACAGACACCTCACTACGCACACAAACACACTCACACATCCAACACACACATACCACACACAGGGTTTAGTGCATGACAGAGTGATATTGAAAAGCAAAGAAGACAGACCCTAGTCCTTGAATGCCATCAGTCCCAGATTTTTGATGCCACAGGGTCCTAAAAAAACACAATTTGGTTTTCATCTTAGAGGGGATGCATTTAGGATCAATCTGAGAATAAATGAATACGTTTCTTTGTGTTCTTATTATGAATAGACTCTTCATGCACTAAACCTACTGTAGATACCATAACAAATACTTTTGAATAAAATACACACACACCCGATAACTCAGACAAATACACAATAAGTTCAAGATTTGTGTTAGAGAGTTAAATATCTTAAACAAACCGGGTTATTCACACAACTGTCATGGTAATTTACAGCTACCTTAGGGGAAACCTACAAGGGTTCTCATGGTAACAATCTCTCAGCACACAGGGGACACAAACAATCACAACCTTCCAACATCACAATTTTTCGTTAGCACTAATCATGTGACCTCGGGGACATTCAGAATCTGTTAAACCACCAGCCCACCCCATCCCCAGTCTGTCCAATCTCTCTCACCTCCAGGTCCTCTCTGTGCGAGCGGTCCCTGTCCTCAAAGTCCCGGGTCCTCCTACGTGCATCCTCAAAGGCTGCCTGCGCCAGGGCATCCTCATGCTGAACACACACAGAGGGGGAGAGACACATAGTTTGTTTGGACCAGTAAGTGTATATGTAGGGGCAGGGGCACAACATGTTAAGTTTAGTTCTAGTTAAGCAATTTAAAAGTAGTCCGTCTAGAGGTGTACTGTATGTAAATGTGTGTATATATAGTAGATAATTGTTATATCTAGTTGTGTGTATTGTGTTGGTGGTGCTTGGGGACCAGGGGTGTGATAAATGATGTGCTACAGTACCTGTGCTCTCTCCTCATCGAACTCCAGACATCCCATCCCATCCAGGCGCAGCATGTCTATCCAGCCCTTCCAGATCACACACACTCCATTCAGGATCATAGGGGCCTTCAGGTACACCTGCAGACAGACCACACAGACACAACAACAACTCTAGGAAAACATATACTACCAAATGAATGCACAGATCTGGGTACATTATTCAACACAGTCGTTGTGGCTCACTTTTAACCACTCAGATAAAAGTAGTAAGGTTTTCTCAAATAACAAAATAGAGGAAGGGGTCACTCAGTTCACTAGAGACACTGTCTCTGTCTTCTCCCATTCCGTCTAAGACTTAGGGGAGGGGTAAGAGGGATGGGAGGGGTGCTGATTGGAATGAAAGAGAAAACCTCACTTGCGTCAGAGTGGAGCTCGTACAATAGGGGGTTTGAATTGTAAAACACATGCAACCCATTCTGAGCAAACAGAAAGAAAGGCCTATTGAAGATCCTCTCGAATCTAAACAAGGAAATGGTTCTCTAGTCCCACGTACAGGCATACATACACTAACATTCCACTTTTTCTCTCTTCCTGTCTCACCTCGGGCCCAGCCAAGGCCCAGGCTAGCTCACTGAGATGTTTTCTTCCTGCCATGTTGCTGTTTATTTACCAAGGCTGCTGTAGGATGGAGAGAGACAGAGAGACAGCAAACCAAGGCTCTCCTATGAGAGATCAGACAATCCTGACTTTATTTATACAAATTAGTGTGTGTATATACATTAATGCCCTATCGCTAAGTATGTTTATATCCATATGAGACATGAGAGAAAGAGAGAGAGAAAGAGAGACAGCAAGAGAGAGGGGGGGAGAGCATGTACAGGACTCCATGGCTGTGTGAGACAGAGAGAGAGAGAGAGAGAGAGAGAGAGAGAGAGAGAGAGAGAGAGAGACAGAGAGACAGAGAGAGAGAGAGAGAGAGAGAGAGAGAGAGCGAGTGAGTGAGTGAGTGAGTGAGTGAGTGAGTGAGTGAGTGAGAGAGAGAGAGAGACAGAGAGACAGGGAGAGAGAGAGAGAGGGGAGAGAGAGAGAGTGAGTGAGTGAGAGAGACAGAGAGACAGAGAGAGAGAGAGAGGGGAGAGAGAGAGAGTGAGTGAGTGAGAGAGACAGAGAGACAGAGAGAGAGAGAGAGAGAGAGAGAGAGTGAGAGAGACAGAGAAACAGAGAGAGAGAGACAGAGAGAGAGAGAGGGGAGAGAGCATGTACAGGACTCCATCGCAGTATGAGACAGAGAAAGGGGTAGAGTATATGGTTGTTTGTTTGGCTCAGGGCCATAGAAATAGCACATCCCCTGAGGCTTTGGAATTCAGTTCCAGACAAAAGCGTGCAGTCTGTCAGTCTGTGGGTGATGTTTATTTCTGTAGCTGGGAGTATAGGGAAGGAGGAAGAGACAGGGGACGGGGCTTTGGCTATAAACACGCATACCCTCTTTCAGACACATACACACACGTAAACCTAATCACTCTGAAACCCAAACACCAATCCTAGCCATAAACACACACACTTACAAACATACTGTGTGAGAGGCCAAATACTGTCTGCACAATGAACAACTTATTGATTTCACAGAACAGCCCAGTTCCCAGTTGTAAGGTGAGTCAGCACCTAGAACCATATCCTCTCTCCCCTTTCATTCTTCCAACTCTCTGTCAACTCTCTGAACACCACTCTGACATCTATCCCGACTCTCTGTCATCACACCACTCTGACATCTATCCCGACTCTCTGTCATCACACCACTCTGACATCTATCCCGACTCTCTGTCACCACACCACTCTGACATCTATCCCGACTCCCTGTCATCATCACACCACTCTGACATCTATCCCGACTCTCTGTCATCACATCACTTTGACATCTATCCCGACTCTCTGTCATCACACCACTCTGACATCTATCCCGACTCTCTGTCATCACACCACTTTGACATCTATCCCGACTCTCTGTCATCACACCACTCTGACATCTATCCCGACTCTTTGTCGTCACACCACTTTGACATCTATCCCGACTCTCTGTCATCACACCACTCTGACATCTATCCCGACTCTTTGTCGTCACACCACTTTGACATCTATCCCGACTCTCTGTCATCACACCACTCTAACATCTATCCCGACTCTCTGTCATCACACCACTCTGACATCTATCCCGACTCTTTGTCATCACACCACTCTGACATCTATCCCGAGTCTCTGTCATCACACCACTCTGACATCTATCCCGACTTCCTGTCATCACACCACTCTGACATCTATCCCGACTCTCTGTCGTCACACCACTCTGACATCTATCCCGACTCTCCAACCAAACAATACTTCTTCCTCCCTGGCAACTAACTCTCCTCCCTCATCTCTCTCTCAGCTCCACACCCCACACCTCAGGTTCTTTACTAGGGTTCCATTGCAAGAAGTATTCACATTTCCACTTTACACCAGGGATAAAGAGAAAACTAAGCCCATTCCAACTGCCTCTGAAAGCACTGAATCAATCGATTTACACAGGTTAAAATGAATCAAAGCAAATATTCCATCTTTTCACTATCAACTGAATAGATCTAGTACACAAGCTGCACCTAATACGCACTACACTAAACTACACTAAACTACACTATACTAACTACACTGAACTACACTACACTAAACTTCACCACACTATAACACAGTGTTTGACAAAGGCATATAGGCTACATGCATTAATGTGAACTAATGTGAAATCTGCACCACAGCACAGGCACATGGTTATGCATGAGATGAAATGCAAGGACTTAAATGTGCACCATAAGTGGTTCTGAGAATCCATATACCATGGGGCAGTGAGTTTAAAATAAACAGATGAATGTCTGTTTACATATATGTTTATCATTTTGGACCTCTCCACCTTTTTGTCCCCCACCGGCCAACTTAAACAGAGCTTCCCCCAACCAATACAGGCCTTTTAGCCATCAATAACACATTTAAACAGCCTTTCTCTGGTCCTTCCAGAAGGAACATTCAGAACTCCATCAGGCTAAACACACAGTTTTTATTGGGGGGATCCCAACAATGCAGACATGAGAAAAGCAGCTATACTCAAATCCTACCCCTCTTTCCCCCAGGTTAATTTGAGGTGATATATATACTGTAGACATACAGACATATATTCTCTATACACCAGAGAAGCTCAACCCACAACTAACAGGGCACTGTGTTTAACAGGAAGGCTTAGTGATATCAGAGAAAATCTGTTATAGCTATATGTATACATATATGATTTGTAATTTGATGTGTATAAACGGAACTCTAACCCTGACCTACTGTCTCACACTAACCCTTTGGGGTTTTATGTGGAGCCAGACCATGCAACTTAGAGAAAGGAGAGTGAGGAGTGGGACAGATTGAGTCTGGTTGAGGGGAGGTGGTGTTGCAGTGGTTTATGGCCTGTTGAGTGGTCACTGGTGTCCTGGAGAGATAATTGAGTTTGACTGCAGGGAGTGAAACACATGGGGGGGGGGGGGGGGGGGGGGGTCTAGAGGTACACAGGGGTTTATTGGTTGGGTAATGTTATAGTTAATCTACAGTACCTTCTTATCATAGACATAATGCCCATAGACTTAAAGGGGAAGGATGGAGACACGGGAAAGACAAATAACAATAGTTACAATACAGAGTAAGATAGACACAGGCAGTGTGGCGCAACAAGTTTGGTGGAAGGCTGCTTGCTGCCTGCTGCCTGCTCAGAGAGAGGGTGGGACTGGTTTAAGGGATAACACACAGAGAATCAGTGTGTTTGTGAAGATTAGTGGGGGAGTGTGGGTGGGGGAGTGTGTGTATGTTTGTGTGAGTGTGTGTGTGTGTATGTGTGGGTGTGTGTGTGTGTTTGAGTTCCTGAAAGAAAGAGGCCGAGAGAGAGAGGGTGGGGGTTAATACTGGGATTCAATTCATGGGAAGCTTTTGATTCCTACAGCCAAAACAATCCTGATCTTCTCTTTGAGACACTATTTGCTCATAAATGCCCTCGGGGACCAGGCGCTCATTTAGATGCATCTGCTCCTCTCAGTCTCTGTCTTTGAAAAATGCTTTGAATAAGTGCAGTGAAGTGAATAAAATGCTTTGAATAAGTGTTCCATATATTCCCGTCCAGTGCAGCTCACAGGTGTATTTTCCCTTGGCTCAGGACGTTATGTACAGTATGTGTTTATAGTGAGGACGTTATGTACAGTATGTGTTTATAGTGAGGACGTTATGTACAGTATGTGTTTATAGTGAGGACGTTATGTACAGTATGTGTTTATAGTGAGGACGTTATGTACAGTATGTGTTTATAGTGAGGACGTTATGTACAGTATGTGTTTATAGTGAGGACGTTATGTACAGTATGTGTTTATAGTCAGGACGTTATGTACAGTATGTGTTTATAGTGAGGACGTTATGTACAGTATGTGTTTATAGTCAGGACGTTATGTACAGTATGTGTTTATAGTGAGGACGTTATGTACAGTATGTGTTTATAGTCAGGACGTTATGTACAGTATGTATTTATAGTCAAGACGACCCAGACTCTGTAATGATATAGTTACACAAGACCACTACAAACAAGAAGCACAAATGAATGTGCTCATGAACAAATAACATGGGTAGATTTTCGACACAAAGGCATATATGAGTAACAAGCTGAGACACACAGAGAATAAGACAAAGCTGAGGCAGAGAGGTCTGAACATGTTGGCCCCTGGGTCCTTGTACGTATACACAGAGGAGTAGTGAGAGACATGGTAGATATGCAGACTTAATGAGATACATTAAGTCACACTCAAGGCAGTATGTCTGAGATGAGAGAGAGTGGTGGGGCTGACTAACCAAAGCATACCAGAGTAGTCATAACGGGGCCTTCATACTAGAGAATGTAACAATGCACTTTTACACTTAAGACGCCATGACTCTGTCAAGGCTAGATACTGTATAGGCCTATATGTCCTCCACCAATCAACCACACCCACAATATAAAGAGCAGGAAGTAGAAGACAGACATGTGCCACCCAGTGTGACATCCTGTTTCCCACGAGGCAGTTCCCTACAGAGCAGAGCACAGGAGACAGACTCGAGGCAGATGTCATATCCTCAGGCAATGTGGAAGTGATCAATTATCAATTCATCCTATTACACTCACCCTGGAGAGTGGGGAGTTACCCTCATCTGCAGTATCTATCTCAGAGACATTAAGGATGTGTGTGTGCGTGTGTGTGGACATGTTTAACTATACTTGTGGGGAGCAGAAGTCCTGGGGACATTTTGTTAGTCCCCACAAGGTCAAATTCTATATATAGGGGGTTTAGGGTTAAGGTCAGAATTAGCGTTAGGGTTAGAATTAGGTTTAGGAGCTAGGGTTAGTTTTAAGGTTAAGGTTAGGGTTAGGGTACAGGTTAGGGATAGGTTTATGGTTGTACAAGACTGTGTGTGTGTATGTACAGTGCATTCAGAAAGTATTCAGACCCCTTGACCTTTTCCATATTTTGTTACATTACAGCTTTATTCTAAAATTGATTAAATATATTTTTCCCCTCATCAATCTACATACAATACCCCATAATGACAAAGTGAAAACAGACTATCAGACATTTAACAAAACTAACAGAAATACCTTATTTACATAAGTATTTAGACCATTTGCTATGAGACTCGAAATTGCGCTCAGAGGCATCATGTTTCATAAGCAATCGGGGGAGAAGGGCTTTGGACAGGGAGGTGACCAAGAACTCGATGGTCACTCTGACAGAGCTCCAGGGTTCCTCTGTGGAGATGGGAGAAACTTCCAGAAGTACCTTCTTATCAGGTGCAGGACAGAAGAACCTATCAAATAAAAAAAGGAATGCCTGCAACTCTGGTATGTTCTCATGCTGATTTAATCAGACGGACAATAAATATATACCCTTGCCCAAAGTGTAGACACTGTCAGACAAACATTGAGGGCAACACAGCGCCAGCTTTACAGCTGGGGAATGCAGTATTTTTTATCTAGGAAACAAATGATGAATACATTTGAAAATGAAAACACGGGCCTCCCGGGTGGCGCAGTGGTTAAGGGCGCTGTACTGCAGCGCCAGCTGTGCCATCAGAGTCCTGGGTTCGCGCCCAGGCTCTGTCGTAACCGGCCGCGACCGGGAGGTCCGTGGGGCGACGCACAATTGGCCTAGCGTCGCCCGGGTTAGGGAGGGCTTGGTCGGTAGGGGTGTCCTTGTCTCATCGCGCACCAGCGACTCCTGTGGCGGGCTGGGCGCAGTGTACGCTAGCCAAGGTGGCCAGGTGCACAGTGTTTCCTCCGGCGCATTGGTGCGGCTGGCTTCCGGGTTGGATGTGCGCTGTGTTAAAGAAGCAGCGGCTTGGTTGGTTGTGTATCGGAGGACGCATGACTTTCAACCTTCGTCTCTCCCGAGCCCGTACGGGAGTTGTAGCGATGAGACAAGATAGTAACAAGACAAGATAGCTACTACAACAATTGGATACTACGAAATTGGGGAGAAAAAGGGGTAAAAAAAAAGAATTCTGTTGGTTTTTTGTCATATACATGGCCAGTCCCACATTGTTGCATTTCTTAAGAGGCTATTTCCTTACAGGGGCTTTATTTACGAGAAGGCCAAGCCTAGACCTTCTCATGCTGCCCTGGGGTGAGGAGTGAGGAGGGGGAGCCCAGACCCAGCAGCGTCTCAATGCAGAACAAAAACTCCTCCAGTTGTTACACAAGCACTGCTGAAATGACTTCCACATCTGTAAGAAACTGCATGGCTTTTAAAAAGCACGGCTACATGGAGAGGAAAAATGTGAACGGGAGCACAGAACCGGTCTAACCACAAACTTCCTCTGCAGAAATAGATGTCAACCCCCACATCCCCCACACCCCCGTGACTGACACACGATCATGTGTATGCAGACACGCACGCATACACACATGCACACAAGCACGCAAACACACGCACACGCAAACCCACCCACACACACACCCACACACACACACACACACACACACACACACACACACACACACACACACACACACACACACACACACACACACATACACACACACACACACACGCACATAACATACCACAGAGGTACATTGTGAATAAAAGTGGCAAACACCCATGATGAAACACCCATGTCTAAACAGGGCAGTGATTGAGTGTGCTGATCTGGATCCAGTGATGCGACTATGGAGTCTGATGGAACCCAGCTAACCCAGACACACTAAACACCTTCTCCAAGAGTCCTAAACCATGACACGAGGACAAAGATGGGAATACAAACACACAACCACTGGTTGGGCCCACAGGCTCTGGCCTGAGAGGTCCACTGTTCACACATCCACACAGGAAATGAGATGAAACCACCACAGCCATGATTTGTGAGACAGACCCAACTGTGGACCAAGTACCTCCATAAAGATGGCCAAAAAAACACTGGGTGTAAGGGAGCATCCCTGACCTCTAAAACACTGGGTGGAAGGGAGCATCCCTGACCTCTAAAACACTGGGTGGAAGGGAGCATCCCTGACCTCTAAAACACTGGGTGGAAGGGAGCATCCCTGACCTCTAAAACACTGGGTGGAAGGGAGCATCCCTGACCTCTAAAACACCGGGTGGAAGGGAGCATCCCTGATCTCTAAACCACTGGGTGGAAGGGAGCATCCCTGACCTCTAAACCACTGGGTGGAAGGGAGCATCCCTGACCTCTAAACCACTGGGTGGAAGGGAGCATCCCTGACCTCTAAACCACTGGGTGGAAGGGAGCATCCCTGACCTCTAAACCACTGGGTGGAAGGGAGCATCCCTGACCTCTAAACCACTGGGTGGAAGGGAGCATCCCTGACCTCTAAACCACTGGGTGGAAGGGAGCATCCCTGACCTCTAAACCACTGGGTGGAAGGGAGCATCCCTGACCTCTAAAACACTGGGTGGAAGGGAGCATCCCTGACCTCTAAAACACAAAATATTATATGTAAGACCAGGAATTGCATTTTAGTTAGACTGTTCAAAAAAGTAGTATTATTATTATTTGTGTACTTGCTTGACATTTTACTGCATTGTTAGGAGCTAGGTAACATAAGCATTTCACTGCACCCGCTATAATATCTGCTAAACTGTGTATGCGACCAATAAACTTCGATTTCAACTTTGACTCTACAGAAATGCCATAGATGGAGCCACAGGGAGGGAGGACACAGGATACTAGCGTAAAGTCCCAAAGTTAAGTTTGGATTTGATCAACATTCTGCTGTGGTCTAAGCAACAGTATATCATATTAGAAAAGCACACAATGAGTGGGACTGTATACTGCTCTGTGGTCAGTGTGGTGTCCCAGCCCTGACCAGCCCTGGGAGACCCTGACCCCATCCCAGGTCAGCTCCACTCCACTGGGCCACTCCGTCCCTCCCTCCCCTCTACAGCCCAATCACAACTGGCCTGAGGCTGAGCCATCCCATCCCATCCCAGCCACCCTCAGTCTCTCTGTGAGACTATGTGCTTATAAAAGCAGTTGCACAACAATCATGCTCTTAGGGAACGCCTTTGATATGAAAATCAACAGATGCAGGAATGTAGGGACTGGAGATCAATCACTCAATATCACACAGTAGGACAGTGTGACCGGAGGGATGAAAAATCCCATATTTCTGAGGCCTTGTTTCGAATTTGTCAATAACAATCATGTTGGATGACAACAGGACGCTGGTATACTCAGAGGAGAGTGGAGGAAAAGTTGTCTCTTTCAGGCTGTGCCTATGGTGTGTTGGCAGAGCCTTGGCACAGTGGCTGGCAGTGAGCGTGATGCAGCCAGGCACGTTGGCACAGGGCTCCTCATTTAGACACGTGCCAAAAGCTCGTCAGCAGATCTGGATGCTCTCGGGGTAGAAGAAAAACAGAGAGCGCTTAAAAGAAAGGAGGAGAGTAGGGCTGCTGTCCCAGCCGCAGGGGGCAGAGGGCAGAGAGCCCGCACACAGAGGACCATTGTCCTCACACACCTCGTGGGTGTTAATATGTGTCTGTCTGTCTCTCTCTCTCTCTCTCTCTGTGTGTGTGTGTGTGTGTGTGTGTGTGTGTGTGTGTGTGTGTGTGTGTGTGTGTGTGTGTGTGTGTGTGTGTGAATGCAGGTGTGAACACTAACAGCCAACTGATATAACACAGTACTAATTATGATATTAGCAGAAGGAATGCTACATCAATGAGTGTCTGGGACGTGTGTGAGTGTATTATTCACACAGTGAACATGAGTGTGTGGGAGTGACTCAGATCCCACTCAGGGCCTGAGCTCTCTCTCTCACTCTCTCTCTTTCTCTCTCCCTCTGACTATCCCTCCCCCAATCCCTCTTTCTCTCTCTGTGTCTCAGTGTAAGTATGAGGTGGTTCCCCCTGTGGTAAGTGTGTATTTCCAGGCAGTCACCATGCTGTTTCATGGCTGTTTTGATTCTAGTCTCATGGCGCGACACCCTCTGACCCCCATCCACCCATGAGCCTCCACCACAACCCCACAATACTGTGCTCTGGGCAGCAGGGCTACATCTGGGCTCTGAGTCTTCAGGTTCCGATCCACAATCACACATAGACAGATGCCCTTGTTCCCTTCACCTCTCCTCTCCTTTTGCCTCAAGGTCTGTGGAGCCATGCCAGCTGCCTCCCCCGCACCCCTCTCACCCCTTCCCCCTCACCTTGCCCCCTTGCTGGGCTGTGACAGCTGCCTCTGTGACCCCCTGGTGACTCAGCCACCCCCACTGGGCCAGACAGCAACCGGCAGGAAGTGACAAACACACTGGGGCCCAGTTCTGGTACCCTGCCACCTGCCCCCTGGCACCACCACCTCCTCACCACATACTGTAAACTCCCACCCACACAGCCAGCCTTAATTAATGAGCAAAACAGGAGTCACAAACCCCTATATGAACTTAAACTCTCACTGATGCAAGGTCTTGAATAGGTAGAAGTGCCCACACACTAAGACTGCCGATGGTAACAGAGAATAGAAAACCCATACATATAGACTGAAAATGCCATACTACACAGTGTGAGTGACGTCACCTCTGCCTCTGTGATAACTGGTGTGTGAATGTGTACAGTGTAAGAGTTTGTGAGTAAGGCCCCTCCAGGCCCAAGCCATCAGCCTGCCCCCCTACAGACGAGGACCCAGAGGGGCCGGCTAGGGACTCCTGGTGTGGGAGGGAGGGACCCTACTAGACTGTGCTGACTGACACTCATTGTCTAGAACAACAGATCTACAGCTGCTCCTCAACCTGGCTACCCAACCACCAGCCTATTTCTACACCTCTCCCTCCATCCCTCTATTCCAGTATCTTTATCTGTTCCCTTCCGTCTGCTCAGCTAGATATGGAGAAGCAGGAAGTTGAGTCAGCACAATTCCCTGTGTGTGTGTGCAGTGTGTGCAATCCTGCAATCCTAGTCAGTGCTGAGCTGTTTTTCCAGTATATCCACACCTATGAGCACACACACATCCTTGAGATCGCCCCCCCCCCCCCCCCCCCCCCCCCCCCCACACACACACACACACACAAACAAACACACAGCACAGGTGTGACCAAGTGAGGTGAGACATACATAGAGAAAGCAGGTTGAGCTAGAGAACGCTGCTCTCTGTAATCAGAGGGCGGCTGAAGTTTAACATTTACCCTATTGTTTCAGGCACATATACCCACACAGACCCACACATATACCCAACCCCACCCACACATATACACACCCACATCCACACATATACCAAACCCCACCCACACATATACCCACCCAGACATATACCCATCCACACCCACACCCACCCACACCCACACATATACCCACCCACAACCACACATATACCCACCCACACCCACACATATACCCACACAGACCCACACATATACCCACTCACACATATACCCAACCACACCCACAAATATACCCAACCATACCCACACATATACCCAACCACACCCACACATACAGTGGGGAGAACAAGTATTTGATACACTGCCCGATTTTGCAGGTTTTCCTACTTACAAAGCATGGAGAGCATGTAAACATCCAGAAAATCACATTGTGTAATTAATTAATTTGCATTTTATTGCATGACATAAGTATTTGATACATCAGAAAAGCAGAACTTAATATTTGGTAGTTCTTGACCAGGTTTGCACACACTGCAGCAGGGATTTTGTCCCACTCCTCCATACAGACCTTCTCCAGATCCTTCAGGTTTCGGGGCTATCGCTGGGCAATACGGAATTTCAGCTCCCTCCAAAGATGTTCTATTGGGTTCAGGTCTGGAGACGGTCTAGGCCACTCCAGGACCTTGAGATGCTTCTTACGGAGCCATTCCTTAGTTGCCCTGGCTGTGTGTTTCAGGTCGTTGTCATGCTGGAAGACCCAGCCACGACCCATCTTCAATGCTCTTACTGAGAGAAGGAGGTTGTTGGCGAAGATCTCGCGATACATGGCCCCATCCATCCTCCCCTCAATACGGTGCAGTCGTCCTGCCCCCTTTGCAGAAAAGCATCCCCAAAGAATGATGTTTCCACCTCCATGCTTCACGGTTGGGATGGTGTTCTTGGGGTTGTACTCATCCTTCTTCTTCCTCCAAACATGGTGAGTGGAGTTTAGACCAAAAGGCTCTATTTTTGTCTCATCAGACCACATGACCTTCTCCCATTCCTCCTCTGGATCATCCAGATGGTCATTGGCAAACTTTAGACGAGCCTGGACATGCGCTGGCTTGAGCAGGGGGAACCTTGCATGCGCTGCAGGATTTTAATCCATGACGGCGTAGTGTGTTACTAATGGTTTTCTTTGAGACTGTGGTCCCAACTCTCTTCAGGTCATTGACCAGGTCCTGCCGTGTAGTTCTGGGCTGATCCCTCACCTTCCTCATGATCATTGATGCCCAACGAGGTGAGATCTTGCATGGAGCCACAGACCGAGGGTGATTGACTGCCATCTTGAACTTCTTAATTGCGCCAACAGTTGTTGCCTTCTCACCAAGTTGCTTGCCTATTGTCTTGTAGCCCATCCCAGCCTTGTGCAGGTCTACAATTTTATCCCTGATGTCCTTACATAGCTCTCTGGTCTTTGCCATTGTGGAGAGGTTGGAGTCTGTTTGATTGAGTGTGTGGACAGGTGTTTTTTATACAGGTAACGAGTTCAAACAGGTGCAGTTAATACAGGTAATGAGTGGAGGACAGGAGGGCTTCTTAAATAAAAACTAACAGGTCTGTGAGACCCGGAATTCTTACTGGTTGGTAGGTGATCAAATACTTATCTCATGCAATAAAATGCAATAAAATCCACTCACACATATACCCAACCACACCCAAACATATACCCAACCACACCCACACATATACCCAACCACACCCACACATATACCCTACCATACCCACACATATATCCAACCACACCCACACATATACCCAATCCCACCCAACCACACCCACACATATGCCCACCCACACCCACACATATGCCCACCCACACCCACACATATACCCAACCCCACCCACACATATACCCAACCCCACCCACACATATACCCAACCATACCCACACATATACCCAATACCCAACCACACCCACACATATACCCACCCACACCCACACATATACCCAATCCCACCCACACATATACCCATCCACACCCACACATATACCCACCCACACCCACACATATACCCAATCCCACCCACACATATACCCACCCACCCACCCACACCCACACATATACCCACCCACACCCACATATATACCCACACATATACCCAACCCACCCACACATATACCCACCCACACCCACACATATACCCTACCACACAAATGCTCAGACACAGACACACACTCAGAGACAAGTCTCTGTTCCTCCATCCACACCACCTGCCACAGAGACGGCTGTATTAGACTTGTTGTGCCCCGTGCGCTCACCCATTCTCCTGCCCCTTGTCCCTCCAAGCCCTAAAATTACCCCTAACCACCGAGTCACGACACCCCGGTTATAGTCCCCTAACTGACCCCCCCCTCAAACCAAGTTATAGCCCCCTAACTGACCCCACCCCAAAACCCAGTTATAGCCCCTAACTGACCCCACCCCAAAACCCAGTTATAGCCCCTAACTGCCCTGCATTCACCTGACACCATGCCAGCGCAGAACTTACAAACATACATACAAACAAAGACAGACAGACAGACAAACAGACAGACAGACAGACAGACAGACAGACAGACAGACAGACAGACAGACAGACACAGACAGACAGACAGACAGACAGACAGACAGACAGACAGACAGACAGGCTGACTGACTGACTGACTGGCAGACTGGCAGACAGACTATTCCTCTGATATATGTTCCTAATCAGAGAGGAACTGGGCCTGCTAAGCCTGATTATGTTATGCAGTAACACTGACTCATTCAATAAAGCTTCCTCTATTAGGTAATTTTCCCAATTTGATTGTAAAAGTAATACAAATGTCTCTGATTGCTTCTAGCTTGCCAATCCAACCAGTGATATAGCTCTACTTTATCAATTATATTTTAAAAAGTGATAAAATGTAATAAAGACCAACCCAGTCTTAGTGATAAGAAAAAGTTGGTCTGTGTCACTGGGTCTTGTCAGTCAGATTATAAATCAGATTGGTTGTGATGCCACTTGATGGAAATAATTTCTACTTTTATTGGGATTAAGGAATAGGGTAGTTGGGGACACCATGTACACTATGTCAAATCATTTCTCACATGAACACCATACAAAGGATATCCATTTCTCTGTTTTTACAGATGGCTGTTTAACTTAAGTAAATATCATGCAAAGGCAAATCCAGTATTTGGATGAAGTTTCTAACCACAGGAGAATGGGAGAGCAGGGACATACTGCAGGGGCTGCTGGGACATACTGCAGAGGCTGCAGGGGAGAAGTCACATCAGATAGTCACAGACACTAATATGAACATATATTTTGAATATGGAATTGTTATAATCTAAAAGTAATCAATTAACTACATTTACAACAATAAATGAACAAATTAATAATATACTGGTTAGAATATTTTCATTTCAAAAGAAAGTAATGGCTCGGTTTTCATGGGAAGAGGTGAGGATAGACAAAATAAAGAATCGGCAGGCTTGCCAAGACCATCTTAAGGGACTTGAATTCTCAGGCACTCTAGCTATACTTGGACCCAAGTCCAGTTTCACATCTGCCATTTTCCCTCTCTGTACAGGAAATACTGGGTTGTAGGTGGGCCCTTGGCCCCTCCCACTCAGGCACCCATCACAGTCAGGTTGGAGGCAGAGAGACGGCCCTCCAGGCCAGGTAATCACCCTTGTCCCCCCCCTGCGGCCGGGAGAGAACATAGTTCCTGGAATAGTGACCAGGAATGCAGTCGGCACATACACGCTGTATTTCTCACCTGTGTCCTGACAGTCCTGGAGAATCAAATCCCCAAGCAGGATGCGTCCCTCTCCTCCCTCCTAGACAACGCTGTCTGACTGCTCCCACTCAGTGGGATGTAGGGAGGGTGGGGAGTCTCAGACTTACTTCAGTACAAACATAGACACTGAAGTCTTTCACCTACCCATCTGGGCTATCCATCCATTACATTTACGGAGGAACAATTTAGTGTAATTCATATTTAATCCCTTCATGAAATGGTGAATAAGTGATCTGCTCAGATGCAACATCACCATCATGTTAGGTGATTTACAACAGGTCCCCATTTTCCAAACTCCCATGAATCAGAATCAGTTGAGTAATTCCACAGCATCATGGAATGTTTATTACTCTGGAGGGCAAGGTGAAGGGAAAACAAATGACATCAAATGTTTTAATTGGCAGGAGGAGAGAGAGAAGGAGAGGAAGGGGTGAGAGTGGTCAACTGCAACACCTCCATCTGCAATGTCATCACTCCTGGTGGAAAAGAGTGATGTCTGCATAAAGAAAACAAACAAAATCAAGAAGTCTAGTAACTCTCGCTATTAGCTAACCCTCAGAACGAGAGATAGATGTTTGAAGACCCTATGGGGTCTGTATGGACCGATGATGTCTCAAACAGCTTTATGGGATGAGAGGCTGTTTGTTGCACATTAACAGCCCTCAGTTTTTATCAGTTTCACATTGTTAATAAAATATGAGCTCATTTAGAAGCGTTGAAAAAACTACTTCCTGGTGCAGAAAGACTCTTCCTCCAGTTATGAGTGAACACACTCTCTATTTTCATTGTGAAATTAACACTGCTACTGTAGGTAGCAGAACCGTAAATCATAGGGAAATGTCACATTTATCATTAAAAAGTAGTATTTGTATTGTTGTATTATTATTATATATTTTATTAACCTTTATTTAACTAGGAAAGTCCGTTGAGAACAAATTCTTATTTACAATGATGCCCTACCCCGGAGAAGCCCTAACCCGGACGACACTGGGCCAATTGTGCGCCGCCCTATGGGACTCCCAGTTGTGATACAGCCTGGAATCAAACCAGGACTGTAGTGACGCTTCTAGCACTGAGAAACAGTGCCTTAGACCGCTGCGCCACTCGGGGGCCCAACCAGAGCTCCACTGTTTCATTTTACTGTAAGATTAACATTTTCAGGAAGCCATGTGACATTCAGTATATTTGTACCCCACAATAAAGCGTGGGAGTGGTCATTGATCTGAGGCCTGGGATAAAGGAAGTGGAAATTTGAGCTGGGAGCTATAATGAAAACCCTATGGCAAAAATAGAGGCAGGAGTATGATTGACTAGTGCTGGGAAAAACAAAGCTTCTCTTTCCCCAGCTAAGACAGTTCTGTCCCAACAGGCAGTCAAAAGAGGAGCATTTCTGTTAAAAAAAAAAACATTCAACAAAAGGACATGGCATAGCCAAGGACACAAAGAACCCCTCTTTTTAGCAAACATCAAACAATCAACATCAGATGATAGGAACACGAGGAAAGCTCAGTGAACAATGGGCATGACAGAGCAGCATGAATCAATTAGTGGGCTCACTTTGATGATGTCATTGACAAGTCATCTGCCAGTGGAGCGGCTTCCGTTTGAGGGAGATGGAAACAACAGCCCCCACCGCAAAACGAGCCCGACCACTGCGCTCCTCACAGAAATGCTCGTCCATCATCCTCCCTCCACCCTGGCCTTTGCCCAGTCGCCTCTCTCCTCATCAGTGTCAGGAGTGAGGGCTGATGCCTCCCTACCCCCTCCCCATCATACACACATTACTACCAGGTTCACTTCAGCTAGACTTGAGTATAAACTACATTAACTAAATATGGAGTAACTACAGTAGCTTTATGATATTAAGTTCATAACCATTACACTTAGCAACCAACTAATGTGCATTGTGTGGCTCCGTGAGATAATTCAGAGCCCCTCCCAAACACCACACCCTGCTTCATGTTGGGGCTGAAGATGGGAGAGATTCATCTGCTCCTCATTTTTCCCCCTTCAATAACCACCAGCAGCAGCAGCGAGCTGTCCCCACTCTCTGGCTCTGTAACAGGGTTAACTGTCAAGCTGTTCCCCCCTCTCTGGCTCTGTAACAGGGTTAACTGTCAAGCTGTTCCCCCCTCTCTGGCTCTGTAACAGGGTTAACTGTCAAGCTGTTCACCACTCTCTGGCTCTGTAACAGGGTTAACTGTCAAGCTGTTCCCCCCTCTCTGGCTCTGTAACAGGGTTAACTGTCAAGCTGTTCCCCCTCTCTGGCTCTGTAACAAGGTTAACTGTCAAGCTGTTCCCCCCTCTCTGGCTCTGTAACAGGGTTAACTGTCAAGCTGTTCCCCCCTCTCTGGCTCTGCAACAGGGTTAACTGTCAAGCTGTTCCCCCCTCTCTGGCTCTGTAACAGGGTTAACTGTCAAGCTGTTCCCCCCTCTCTGGCTCTGTAATAAGGTTAACTGTCAAGCTGTTCCCCCCTCTCTGGCTCTGTAACAGGGTTAACTGTCAAGCTGTTCCCCCCTCTCTGGCTCTGTAACAGGGTTAACTGTCAAGCTGTTCCCCCTCTCTGGCTCTGTAACAGGGTTAACTGTCAAGCTGTTCCCCCTCTCTGGCTCTGTAACAAGGTTAACTGTCAAGCTGTTCCCCCCTCTCTGGCTCTGTAACAGGGTTAACTGTCAAGCTGTTCCCCCCTCTCTGGCTCTGTAACAGGGTTAACTGTCAAGCTGTTCCCCCCTCTCTGGCTCTGTAACAGGGTTAACTGTCAAGCTGTTCCCCCTCTCTGGCTCTGTAACAGGGTTAACTGTCAAGCTGTTCCCCCCTCTCTGGCTCTGTAGCAGGGTTAACTGTCAAGCTGTTCCCCCTCTCTGGCTCTGTAACAGGGTTAACTGTCAAGCTGTTCCCCCCTTTCTGGCTCTGTAACAAGGTTAACTGTCAATCTGGCGCCATAAACTCAAGACCATGTTTTGTGGTACATGACCCGTCATTAATATGGAGATTGGCTCCGTAAGTGCAGTGCTAAACACATACATACATACATACGCACACACACAATACACAGACACACAAACACACTGGCTGGTCTTGGGAACAAGCTTTAACACCAAACTATTAAAACTCCAATTCCTGTGGTGACGCCTATGACTGAAGTCCCTTTCATAATGGATTCATTTACTGTGAATCTTCCCTGTGCTATCTGCCCCGAGCGAACATTCTTACATCCAGAGACAGGCCGAAGATTTATAGTCTGCTGCCTCGGTATGGCTCCAAGTTAAGGGCCTATAGCTGAAAGGTTTACCAGGCCGTAGCTGAAAGGTTTACCAGGCCGTAGCTGAAAGGTTTACCAGGCTGTAGCTGATAGGTTTACCAGGCTGTAGCTGAAAGGTTTACCAGGCTGTAGCTGAAAGGTTTACCAGGCCGTAGATGAAAGGTTCACCAGGCCGTAGCTGAAAGGTTTACCAGGCCGTAGCTGAAAGGTTACCAGGTCGTAGCTGAAAGGTTTACCAGGCCGTAGCTGAAAGGTTTACCAGGCCGTAGCTGAAAGGTTTACCAGGCTGTAGCTGAAAGGTTTACCAGGCTGTAGCTGAAAGGTTTACCAGGCTGTAGCTGAAAGGTTTACCAGGCTGTAGCTGAAAGGTTTACCAGGCTGTAGCTGAAAGGTTTACCAGGCTGTAGCTGATAGGTTTACCAGGCTGTAGCTGAAAGGTTTACCAGGCTGTAGCTGAAAGGTTTACCAGGCCGTAGATGAAAGGTTCACCAGGCCGTAGCTGAAAGGTTTACCAGGCCGTAGCTGAAAGGTAACCAGGCCGTAGCTGAAAGGTTTACCAGGCCGTAGCTGAAAGGTTTACCAGGCCGTAGCTGAAAGGTTTACCAGGCTGTAGCTGAAAGGTTTACCAGGCTGTAGCTGAAAGGTTTACCAGGCTGTAGCTGAAAGGTTTAGGAGTCATTCTATGACTTTCTTCATGTATTTGTGCTTTTAGCTCTTAACACAATATAATAGAGTAGCAGCACACTCTGGAGGGTCTGTAACAAGGGGACTATATCAGGAGCTCTCCCCCAATCAGTGGGCAAACCCAACCTTCTGGCATGGCTTCTGGATGGACCCAATTTCTGCTTTGCATAAAAGGAAACCACACACAAGCTCTACAGATGAACAGAGCAGAGGGGGAGTGGGAGAGAGGGGAATATGGAGAAGAGGCCAAACACCAGATCTCTTAAACCCTTACAGCTGAACCCCGCTCCAAAACCCTAAAAGTCTCCAATTTCAACAAGATTGAGTTAAAGTTGAGGAGTGTTCATATATAAGAGCAGTGGCGACCCGTATTTCAGGGCAGGAGGGGCAGAACTCGTAATTGTAAGTCGGGAACTCGGGCCTCTTTCTAGAGCTATGACCTGAAGATCACTGACATCATCATGATTCGACCTTGTTTTTTTTCAGAGTTCCCATTTGTCTTAAAAGCAACATAAATGCAGAGAATGCCAGACTGATGACAAAGTTTGATGATAAAATTTGCCCACGTAGGACCACCGCGCCACCTTCCTGTTCAAGTGAGCACAGCACAACAAGGTGAGTCCAAAATGTCTTGTATACTGCATAAATTATGTAATATGCCAGGGAGATATGTATACTGTAGCTAAGAAAGTAATACTAAGTGTATGTTGTGTAGTAAGCTGTTAGTAGCCCATGTGCCTCACCCTAATAATTTGGTCCCGTTTCCTATCCTAATTTCACCTACTGTTCTGACTTGGTGGTGTACATGTAGCCTATAACCTGCTTTAGAGAAATGTAATCATTGAATATTGTAAGAGCTTTCATTGTCTGCTTATATGCCCCCTTTATTTATCCTACGGTTCTGACTTGGAGTACAGGGAGAGCACTGTAAGAACAGCACATGTTCTGAATTCTGTCGCTGTACGTTTCAAAAGTGCTGAACAAATAGTTATATTGACTACGTCCATCCTAGCTCGCTCATTAATGTCTTAATCAAAATTACGGATTGCCTCTTATCCACTTGTCGTTCCTTTATGCCATAGTTTGTACATCTCAATTGTCAGTAGAAACCACATTTGTTTAAAACCTCTTAAGGATCAAAGGTGTCCCTATACTGGGACAGTTGTTGCTAACGTGCGGTAGGGTGACTAGAATGACGTTGTAAATATCAGCAAACTTTCTAGGACATAGACATGTCTTATATGGACAGAAAGCTTAAATTATTGTTAATCTAACTGCACTGTCCAAATTACAGTAGCTATTACAGTGAAAAAAATACCATGCTATTGTTTGAGGAGAGTGCACAACAACAGCAAACTTGTATCATGGCAACTGGTTTGATACATTCACCTCTGAAGGTAAATAATGTACTTACATTCAGTAATCTTGCTCTGATTTTTCAGGGGGTTCCAGAGATTAAATGTAGCATAGTTTTGTTTGATAAAAACAATTTTTATATTCAAATGTAGGACCTGGGTTCCTACATTTGGGTATGTTATATTAGATGAAAATGAAAAAAAAGGGTCCGATCCTTAAGAGGATCAACCATATCAGCCATGTTCTTTTTAAAGGCAGTAAATGAGGCTGAATGAACTGTTTCGCTGCCAGACAAGGCTCCACTGATAGCCAGGTGTAGCAGTGGTAAGGTGTTGGGACGGCTGTCAGGACAGCTTTATGTAGGCCCTAACAGTTTGTGGGCACCATTTGTCACCGTTATAGTGCAATTAATGTATTGTTTAGTGTTGTGTTGTGTAGTGGCTTTTCTGGCATGCATACCCCAATTTTAGTTTCTGTTTACCCCACCAGGATGTACATGCTAAAATCGCCACTGTATAAGAGTCTGTATTGCCTTCTCTCTCTGTTAGAGTAAAAACCCTATTACATCAAACTTCAGTCCAGGTACTCACTGTACTCTGTGTAGAGGTTCTTGACAAATATATTTTTCAATCCCATGGTGAGTCATCAGTATCCATGGAGTTCCATTACAAGAAAGCACCAATGGAGGATCTTCATCAGAGACCCACTACCTCTCTGAGCTCTTGTCTGAGCTAAGCTAACTTCACTTGGAGCAGATTAATAATTTACTGAGACACAATGAATCATCCCCCTCCTCCTGTCTGCTACTGTAGCAGCTCAAACACTCTGCACTTCTGCTGCCTGTCACAGTAAGAAGGCCTGATTTAAGGACTCTACTCCACTGGCCTTCTCTCAATGTTCCTGTGGCAGTTATACAACTTCCTGTTCTGCTCTGTGAATTTTGAACAGTATGCTGCTGTGTATTCATTTCTGTCTGATGATCCTCTAAAGGCACTGTTAGCTATCATTTGTCCCTCCAATCTAATGAATTTAAGGTTGGACTTGTATGGCCATGACTCAGAGTCAGAGTCCATGACCATTAGGGCAGTGTGGATGATTCATGGGACTGACCAGTGACCCGGTACGAGGCAGTCCACTACCGGGAGCCCCTGGCTGGGACAGGGTTAACTGCTCCTCCTCGGTCCCTGCTAGCTACCGCTAAAATTAACCTCCCACACAGCTGGTTCCCATTAGCCTGTAGTGACACTCGGAGCCTGTACTTAAGTTCTACTGCGGGGGCTCCAGTGGAGCAGGGCTCACCACCCCACTCAGATAATACTACTGTCCCCCGCCAGCGGCCAAGTTTAAACTGGCCCCGTTCCGCTGGCACCGCCTGTGTTTTCAAATGAGGGAGGAGGAGAACGAGGGGGTGTGGGGGAAGGATGGAGAAACGCAATGGTTTATTCACTCGCGCACGAGAGAGAAATGAGAGAGAGAGACCTAAAAAGCGAGTGAGAGAGTGACCAGAAGAGAGAAATCGAGACCTAAAGAGAGACCAAGAGAGAGTGAAAGTGAGAAAGAGAGTGAAAGAGAGAGAAAAAGAGAGTGAGAGAGACAAGAAGAGAGAGAGAGTGAAAGAGAGAGAAAAAGAGATTGAGAGAGACAAGAAGAGAGAGAGAGTGTGAGAGAGAGGGAGAGGGTCCCAGAGAAAGGAGACAGACAGAGACAGCGAGTCCCTGGGCTCACACTGGGCTGGGGTTGGTTCTGACTCCATCAATCAAAAACGGCAAGACCCATAAAATCACTCCCTTTTCATGGAAAGATTATTATAACTGTTCCCTATTCATCTGTTACTCTGGACTGGCGTTGGGTGGCGGTGAGGAGAGAGCTGTATGCTATATGCTCTTTATGGACCTCACACTTCAACTGGTCATAGGGGGATCATGCCATAGTGAGACATAGCTGATGTATCTATAGGCTACACCTGGACAGTTCCCTCATGAAAACAGCTTGGCCAGGATACTTTGCCAAATCATACAGTGCAGATTCCACTAGCTAAAGGACTTCAATATTTCACCTCTACAATTTTCTATTTTATTTCAGACTTTTTACAATTGATTCAATTCATAGAGCAACAGCCTGTTGACCTGGAATATTTCAGTAACATTTCACATTTCCTCTTCCGAACCCACGGCACACACTTTCACTTTCACTGCAGACATTCTTTGGGGTTTTCATTCAGTCTGTTAACATCTCCTAGCCAGGCAGTGTGAGATGTGTTTGTGTAAAAGGTTAACAATCAGAGTAATTAAGAGCAGAGGTTGCAGCGTACGCAACATCTCTTCCAGCCTGACACCACTGGTCTGCAGGGAGTTAGAGAGAGGGAGAGAGGGAGGGATGGGGGGAGCCCAGAGAAAAATCAGACATTCTCCAAATAAGTTCCACCTCAGTTCCTAAAGATAAGTATTCATGTCAACGAGCAGAGCAGCAGCACCTGCCTAGGGATTTACTCCCTAAATGAAGAAGCCTGATGACTACACAGCATTGTGGAAAGGGTCGAGAAAAAATCCAAGCTAATAATTGAGCCCTGTTCTCCAATGTTGCAACATGAGAATACGACGCGTGCTGATAGTTCACTGGATACTGAAATGTTGATAGAGGGGGTAAGTGTGTGTGTGTGTGTGTGTGTGTGTGTGTGTGTGTGTGTGTGTGTGTGTGTGTGTGTGTGTGTGTGTGTGTGTGTGTGTGTGTGTGTGTGTGTGTGTGTGTGTGTGTGTGTGTGTGTGCTTCAATGAATGTGTGTGTACGGTGACAGTGCTGGTGTGACTGGGAGCTCCGTGGGGTTTATGTTGGATGCGGAGGGGCAGAGGGACGGAGGGCCCAGGGCTCATTAAAGCTGCATGGCCCTGAGCCTGCTAGAGGTGACAAGGGATAGGATTACTATCAGGCCCTGCCCCAGACACCCATCGCCTCATCTGTAAAGTGCCCGGCATGCCTGACAACTCCCCGTCACGCCTTTTTAAATAATTAACGGGCAAAGATTAGTCCGTCAGCCTTGGGCCGAAAGGTCCATCGATTTCCCAAGGATGCATTTTTAATGAGCACATTTCAGCGAGGCACTGTCCGTGAACAGGGGCCTCTGGCACACCATACGTACGGCAACAACTACGAGGTCTCCAGGGGACCAAATGAATACACAAACAAAACACTAACAGAAAATACAATCCTTCTAAACATTGCACCATTAAAACAAAGGTGTCAAGGGGGAATTCAAGTTTTAAGAGTCCATATCTAAACTTTTGGTAAATAATTTTTATCTAAAATGTTATCGCTTTAGGTCATCTTTATACAATGACTAGTAAAATGTTCAGGGCTAAAAGATTGAGCATTTCCATAGTTTTATTGAGGTCTCTCTGGGAAATGGAAGGGGTGTGATCAGACAGGGGTGTTTAATGGTTCAGATAATCAATTTATGACCCACTTTATTCGGTTCTTGGGTGACACTAACAGAGTTGGCAGGACCTGGAGAAAGGCCCATGGGCTGTCAGGTGTCATGGCTGTATCACCTTAACACGCCTGTAGTAGGATCTGAATCACAGGAGTAGCAAGGCTTTACTATATAATTACTAGAAATATATTGTACTATACTATTATTATATGATTACTATAGGATTGTATTTCTATGGTTGGAACATTGTCACCATCTTCCATCCCTATGGCTTTGAAAGAAACCACATACTGTAGTCGTGTATTCATTGAGTTGGTAGATTGTGGTGGAATTACAGAAAAATGGGCATGTTTAAAAAAGAAACAAAAGTAGGAACAGTGAAATATTTAATTGAGGAGAAAGGTGTTTTTTTTAGTGGATGGCAGGGCAGGGTGATGTTTAGCGTGCTCCATGTGAAGCGATAACATCTTACAGAAAGCCTAGAGTTTATCCCAACCAGAGAACATATCACTCTGAATCAACAGCCTGCATTCAATCAAACTGTCGTGAGATTCAACCTCAATTTTGAGTGAAAAATTCTAGGAATACCTCAATGCCCATACCAAGCTGTTTACGGATCATTATTGTGTGGTTACATGAGTTTACAGAAATGCCAGGAAAATAAAAAGAGTGTCATGGATGAGTAACGTCAGAGACAAATCGTTAAGAGGTTAACCTAAATCACCTCTCAAGAGAGATGAACAGATGAGATTAGAGAGAGGAGAAAAGAGAAGAGAGAATAAGAGAGAAAAGAAAAGAGAGAGATGTCAGGATTACCTTTCCCGTCTCCCGATCAAAGTCCACATACTCTCGTGTGGGCGTCTGCCTCTGCTCCCCGTGCAAGTTGGCTGGGAAGAACTGCAGCGAGAGGTTGGTGCCCGTCGCCACAAAAGCCTTTTAGAGGAAAATCAATACAAACAGGATCAGAACGCTGGGCCCGAGCATAAATTATGCAGCCCGTCATTTCTATTTCACATCAGAGAGACGAGTGCCTGGAGCCTGGAGCCAGGGCTCCCAACACTCAGAGAAACAGGGAAAAAACACAAGAGTCATCATTTTCTCTATTTGAAGTATAGAGTTACGCACATCTGATTCTATTTTACCAACACAATGTTGGAATACTGGGCTATAGTGAACTGACTTTAGGAAAGACAGAGAGACTGAAGGAGAGTGAGATGGAGTAAGTGAGAGATAGGAGGAATACAGTAAGAAACACAGGACAAGAAAATCGATAATAGTTTAAAAGCCGACCCTGCACTGACACTAATGACAAATGGCCTATGATTCATTTTGATATCATTTATTAAATTAGGCTTTTTACATGACTTGGCTTTCCAATGATTCCAGGCTCCCTGTGCTTGGTTGATGTCATGGAATTTACTGGCATATAGACAAAGATTTAAAACAACTGAGCTCCAAATATGGACACAATGTTTTGTATTGTTTTCATAGCATTACTTCAAACATAATATAGGAAAAAAACAACACAGGCAGAATGCACACAGCATATACTAACACAAAATACAGTGTCATTACCATGTCATTACTAAGGCTATAGGAACATAGCACATGTTCATAATAAAAGTAATACAACTATTGTGTATTCCTATTCTGCCTTATTGAATTAACAAAGTCCTTTGCATTTATTTAATTTACTCAAATCTGAGGTACAGTGATGATAATTTCTAATGTCTTTCTCGGTCGGAATAATTGCATTTTGAAATAGACACACTCGGGTGAATGGTAGGGTTTGGACAGACAGCGGAAGTAACATATCAAACAATTGCCATAATGCTTCAAAATACTTCAATCACAGAAAATAACTGATTACAAGTAGGCCTAGTCACAATGTTATTATTGTGAATATATTTTCGAATCTGTTTGTCTGAAAATGGAATTGAATTTGGATACACTACCTTGTCACTTTATTATTTCATGCCATAATCAGACTTAACAAGAGTGTAATTTTAGGCTACTCTAAGAATAAAAGTGTTAGGCATACATAAAATGAATAGTACATTTTACTTTATTACAGCACATACAGTAGACAACGTGAAAATATTACGACTGAAAAAAGGAGTGAGAAGAGGGGCCGTTTTAAGTAGCCACGGGCAAGCCCGCCAGCCCAGCTCTGTCCTGACTTCACTCATTGTCAAATGGCCATGTCGGGTTTCTCTCCTCAAAAGATTATTGAGACAGAGGCAGACCTTAATAGCCTTGTCTGTAGGACACCTGATACACAGGCTTATGGCATTTCTGGACAGTGAACTAATCGTATTATAGTATAATGTAATTTTAGTGAAATTAATGTTAAGAGAATGTTTTTGTGTTGTTTGTCAGAGAATAAAGGAGGAAGTAATGTTTTGGCTGATGTAAAATGTCTAGTTCCGGTTGTCTATATACGCAAAATATTGACATAAACCCAAGGTTAGTGTAATGATGTCTGATTATAGTGTTATTATCTCAAGAGTTGTATGCTGAACAGAAATGGTTTACTCACTATTTCTGAACGACCGTCCCTACAAGCCGTGTGAAACCTGGCTTGCCTCTCCTCATGCGGTCTGTCTCGGAACCCTGTGTATTTTATCTGAAAATATGAAGGATCAAATACATCAATAAAGTTAATCTCAGAGAAGAAAAAAAACACATTCAAAAGAATCAACTTTACTGTGAATCTCATTGATCATGGTTCACGTTCAAGATTTTGAATTTGAGACACCTTTCTTTTTATGAAGTCTAAGTGTCCCGAGGCATCAAATAAAATTCACTCAAATTCATCTCCATTTAGTCCTTTGAAATGATAAATTATGGGAAATGATTGTAAACTACATTAGCCATGAGTCAGACAACGTAAATGTCAGAGCTTCGGGCTGAGGTGATACGCGACTCAGATGAGTTGACAGACTTACAACAAACCAAAACGAAACACAATTTCATAACTGTCTCCTTCCTCTTTTTTGAAAAGTGTATTTAGACATTAAAATATGAAAAAACGTATCACATAAAATCCACAGTGCTTTCATATTGATATTTAGAAAACATCCCTATCTTTCAGTAAAAGGCTAGAGTTGGTTTTCTATCAGCGCAACGTGCATTTCCACGTTATGAGTTACTTTGTTTCGCCACCAGATAAAATGTATCCAATGAATAGACTTGCCTCGCACTCCCGACTGAGTTTCCTGAAGAACTCTTCGTTTTCAAACTTGCTCCTTTGATCCGGGACCACCCGAGGCATCTTGAAGCTTTGCTGATAAACTTTTGTTAATATTAATTGTTTGTGAGAAAGAAAAACCTTTGCAATACTGATTTTATTCTCTTCCGTCTTTTTTGATGGGGTGTGTAGCAATGTGCTAATGTAATATTTACCTTATTGTAAGCAGGGTGGTGATCTCTCCCTGCTCTCAAATCGGAACTACTGAGCGGTCAGTCTCTGCCACTGCAATGGATTAGGCTCAATTTCGCAATTGGCTATAATTCCCTTTCACCCTGAAGCGTATGATCCCTGTCCACTGACAACAAACGCCCGCTCTCTCGACTTTATCAGTCGCGCTGCATGGTTCTGAGTTACTTCCTGGCTCCTCGGAGTCCGACATATGACTGTACACCCAAAATACTCCCCCCATTCACAATTCTCCTCACTACTGATCCCTAGTGCGCAAGCGTATAACTCACCAACACTTCAGAGAGCAAGAGCTTTTATGCTATGTATGCGTCCATGTCTCATGTTCCTTAGCCCAGAGACAGACAAAACAAATTACATCTCTCTTTGTAAATTGTTTGGACCATAAGCCTACTTCATGAATAACTTTTTCCATAGGCATAAGACTTTTGGAAAAAGACAAATCTTCTGAAACTCTGCAATTACACAAGGCTAATTTTTTTGATGGGAGGCACATGAAAAGGCATATATGAAAGTAGCCTAATGTCTTAGAAAATTAGAATTTGCTGCATGTAAAGCTTATGTTTTGAAAACTTAGTCCTCTCCTTATATCAATCAAGGCCAAGGGCAAGCACCCTCTTGGTGATAATTGGGACTGTTGAGACACTGTGATCTACAACCCCCCTGCTCTCTCTCTCTCTCTCTCTCTCTCACACACACACACACACACACACACACACACACACACACACACACACACACACACACACACACACACACAATTTTATGTGTGAAATATCATCTTTGTTTTTACTGTCCTCTTAATGATGATGATTATGATTTGTATGATCTCGTAGAACATATTGGCAAACTCAAGCCCTCCCTTAGGAATGATTGCAAGATTATGCAATGGCTACAAGACATATAATAACTTGCCGGTGAAATTAAATGTAGCAAAACCTCATTCCAGTTAATAAACAGCACCAATCATGATTATTTTACTGTAAACAAAACAATTAACTTAGAGGAGTTTATTACTATACTTAACCACATATACTAATTCATTACATTTCTGTAGATTATTTTGATTAAAAGAAACTCATAGAAAATAGATGACTAATGTTGTGAAATGTTTGGAGTATGTGTTTTTAACTAGTCTCCCTGAGGACAGAGGGAGGGGACAGGGAGTGGGAGAAAAACACTGAGGGAAAGCAAGAGCAACACAATGACGAGAGACCATGTACAGACGTCCTCGTCCTTTTCGAAGGATTGAAGTTATTACTCCACTCAATAAAGTTTTCCACTGCTTTCAATGTTGTACAACATGAATTATCTAATGTTACAATGTTTTGAAAAACAATGTTTGCTCCAAGTGTGATGATGAACTTGACCACTGACAAACAGTTTAGATGTTGTCCAGTGTGTTTGGTGTGACTTCTGCTGTGGTGTACAAATCTATACGCACTATGTCCTTGAGGAGGATATGGGTTCAAAATAGACATATCAGTGGCGAAGGGCGAATGGCCCATTCCATAATTCCAACTTTAAAATCAACATAAATTATAAAACATTGAAGAAATATGAAGAAACATTTCATCACTTGGGTTTGTGATGTCTGCATACTTAGCACTTACGTACAAGACAACTCTTAACCAAGGTTTGTGATGTCTGCATACTTAGCACTTACGTACAAGACAACTCTTAACCAAGGTTTGTGATGTCTGTAGACAACTCACCAAGGTTTGTGAGACTTACGTACAAGACAACTCTTAACCAAGGCTTGTGATGTCTGCATACTTAGCACTTACGTACAAGACAACTCTTAACCAAGGTTTGTGATGTCTGCATACTTAGCACTTACGACAACTCTTACCAAAGACAACTACAAGACAACTCTTAACCAAGGTTTGTGATGTCTGCATACTTAGCACTTACGTACAAGACAACTCTTAACCAAGGTTTGTGATGTCTGCATACTTAGCACTTACGTACAAGACAACTCTTAACCAAGGTTTGTGATGTCTGCATACTTAGCACTTACGTACAAGACAACTCTTAACCAAGGCTTGTGATGTCTGCATACTTAGCACTTACGTACAAGACAACTCTTAACCAAGGCTTGTGATGTCTGCATACTTAGCACTTACGTACAAGAAAACTCTTAACCAAGGTTTGTGATGTCTGCATACTTAGCACTTACGTACAAGACAACTCTTAACCAAGGCTTGTGATGTCTGCATACTTAGCACTTACGTACAAGACAACTCTTAACCAAGGCTTGTGATGTCTGCATACTTAGCACTTACGTACAAGAAAACTCTTAACCAAGGTTTGTGATGTCTGCATACTTAGCACTTACGTACAAGACAACTCTTAACCAAGGCTTGTGATGTCTGCATACTTAGCACTTACGTACAAGACAACTCTTAACCAAGGCTTGTGATGTCTGCATACTTAGCACTTACGTACAAGAAAACTCTTAACCAAGGTTTGTGATGTCTGCATACTTAGCACTTACGTACAAGACAACTCTTAACCAAGGCTTGTGATGTCTGCATACTTAGCACTTACGTACAAGACAACTCTTAACCAAGGCTTGTGATGTCTGCATACTTAGCACTTACGTACAAGAAAACTCTTAACCAAGGTTTGTGATGTCTGCATACTTAGCACTTACGTACAAGACAACTCTTAACCAAGGCTTGTGATGTCTGCATACTTAGCACTTACGTGCATACTTAGCACTTACGTACAAGAAAACTCTTAACCAAGGTTTGTGATGTCTGCATACTTAGCACTTACGTACAAGACAACTCTTAACCAAGGCTTGTGATGTCTGCATACTTAGCACTTACGTACAAGACAACTCTTAACCAAGGCTTGTGATGTCTGCATACTTAGCACTTACGTACAAGAAAACTCTTAACCAAGGGGGAAGCAGTTATGTGGCAGACAACTAGACTGACTGTGATTGGGCAATTTGAACCAATCACATACAGTATGTGTTTTCTGGGCATTGCTGCTTTTAATTGCAGATTAATTTATTTGATGCACATTGGATTGAGATTCTGAGTGAGTAAATGTGTTAAAAGGAAAGGCTTGAGGCCAAATGGGGCGTGTGAGTGCTTTAATAGCACCACAAAATGCTCATTAAGTAATTAAATATTCTGGGGTCACCACCGTTCTGACAGACGGCTCCCCAGTCAGGAGCTGAGTGTCTGCTCCAATCCTCCTCAACAGGATGGACACAGAGGCAGAGCTCTGGTGGAGAGGGAGAGACAGGCAATACACTGGTTCTGCTATAAAATATCCTACTGCAGTTGAAATGTTCTGACATGTATTAAAATGATTCACTATCATCATATTTTATTGCTATTCAAGGCCCTATTTACAGCCTGTTTTCTTGTTTTGCAAAAACTATAGTTCAGGTTTGGTATTAAATATTAAATAGCGTCAAGTGAAGCAAGCAGCTGAGCTGCACAGACAGAGCTGAGCTGACTAAACACATTCCCCGTTACTGAACTAAAGAGCAGTATTGTATTTGTGCGGCTGTTAAATAATGATCATGTGAAATCTCGATATGAAATGAGGTGCTTTGAAGTATCTTGACTGCTAACACTCCAACTTGAATCTAAACTCAAAGGATCTAAACTCAGCTGTACATGTCTGAACACATCTTCTGCAGTCACCGCCAGGTAGACAGCAGAGAACAACTAAAGGGGAAACGCTGTAAATAAAAACAGGAAGGTAAAAAGGGCAAAAAACAGAGAAAAAGATAGTGTATATTTGTCATTCACTTTGTAGTATGAAATGCCTGAAAACCTAGAACCCCATAGATAGGCTTAAAAGTAATGTCTATCTGATAATTCTACTGGGACCATTTCATTATTTATATTTCACTTGGCCCTGACTGCTGCAGTCAGAAAGGCAGATTGAGTTGGTGTGAATAGTAGTATTGGCCCGGTTTTTAGGTCATATTCTACTTGATGAAACTGTTGTTGTCATGTATGATTGTTGATGCAGGACAAGATGGTAGATAGACGGTGGAAATGAAGATAACATCTGAATATTGTGGCTGCCATGGGCATCACAAGGTATTAACCCGAGCATATCGAGCTACATAAGAGGCTGAGAATCACGACGTGTCAGTGCCGGGGATAATTAATGATGTTACCGAATCTCCTCGGCTTCCCTGCCTCTCACGGTGCGCACAGAATAGTCGCGCAAACTGCAGCTAGAGCGGCGCCCTCTGAAACTGAAGGGAAGGAGTGTCTCGAGGTCAGACGGCTAGACCGGACGAGGTTGGGAGTCGTGCGCAGCGGCAGTCTGTTAGTCTGACGATCTCCTCGTGAGAACAAAAATAACATCACACACTGATACAAAATATAGATAGGACTTCATGACTTTGAGCGGGAAATCTTTCATGCTAGGACAGGACAAAGACTTTTAGAATATGTTGATAGATGTAGGCTATAATGTCTGGAAAAAAGTTGGGAAGTTATTTGATTGGCCAATCTAAATACACTATTTGCATTCCCCATGATATAACGATCAATTACATATCAAAATATTGACTTAGATGTTGATGTGCAATTATTATTTAATAGGGTGGATATTCTTATTTTACAAATGATTTTACAATATTTGGAAACTTATTAAATAACAAATCAAATGTATTTATATAGCCCTTACATCAGTTGATATGTCAAAGTGCTGTACAGAAACCCAGCCTAAAACCCCAAACAGCAAGCAATGCAGGTGTAGAAGCACGGTGGCTAGGAAAAACTCCCTAGAAAGGCCAAAACCTAGGAAGAAATCTAGAGAAGAACCAGGCTATGAGGGGTGGCCAGTCCTCTTCTGGCTGTGCCGGGTGGAGATTATAACAGAACATGGCCAAGATGTTCAAATGTAATAACAGGAATCATTAGTGATGCATACCCTATGCATACCCTATTTCACAAAACTTAAACTTTATTATGTGTTTTGTACACTTCTGAATTTCCATTAGAATTTAAGATAATATATTTTCATTGTAAGGAATTGTAGTAGCATTTCTGTCCACCAGAGGGAACACAACCATACCATCAGTTATTTCCACTGTGCAACTATAGACCAGTGGCCTGTGCTGCAAAAGAGAACTTCCCACCAACATCTCAAGATAAATGTATCGTCATTTTGGTTCATTAGCATAGCTCCAGGAAGTAGTTTGGGGGTGGAGGTGTGGGTTTGTCTTTTCAGATTTTTTTATTCAGATTTTTCAGAGGGTGCTGCACCCCTACTTCCCACAGCTATGCCCATCAGGTATATTGTAAGCTCAGCTCGACTGTTTATATAAACTAATGTCTATTCAAAGCAGGATTCAATGAGGATTTCTCCCATGAGATACAGCACAGATTGAGGGAGGGCAGGGAAGTGAGAGAGAGGGAGAGAGACAGCACAAACATTAATCTTGTTCACTGAATTTACCTTAAGGGGCGGCAGGTAGCCTAGCGGTTAGAGTGTTGGGCCAGTAACTGAAAGATTGCTGGATTGAATCCCCGAGCTGACAAGGTAAAAATCTGCTGTTCTGCCCCTGAACAAGGCAGTTAAAACTTTTTTATGGCTGCAGGGGCAGTATTGAGTAGCTTGGATGAAAAGGTGCCCAGAGTAAACTGCCTGCTCCTCAGTCCCAGTTGCTAATATATGCATATTATTATTAGTATTGGATAGAAAACACTCTGACGTTTATAAAACTGTTTTAATGATGTCTGTGAGTATAACAGAACTCATATGGCAGGCAAAAACCTGAGAAGAAATCCAAACAGGAAGTGGGAAATCTGAGGTTGGTCGATTTTTAACTCAGCCCCTATTGAATACACAGTGGGATATTGGTTATGTTGCACTTCCTAAGGCTTCCACTAGATGTCAAAAGTCTTTAGAAACTTGTTTGAGGATTCTACTGTGAAGGGGGGAGAAGGAGAGAAGATTGAGTCAGAGGTCTGCCAGCAGTCACGCACTGGTCATGCGCATTTCACATGAGAGGTAGCTCACGCTCCTTTGCTTTTCTGAAGACAGAGGAATTCTCCGGTTGGAATATTATTGACATTTTATGTTAAAAACATCCTAAAGATTGATTCCATACATCGTTTGACATGTTTCTACGGACAGTAACGGAACTTTTTGACATTTCGTCTGCAACTAGTGAACGCGCTTCGTGACTTTGGATTTGTTTACCAAACGAGCTAACAAAAGTAGCTATATGGACATAAATGATGGACATTATCGAACAAGTCAAACATTTAATGTGGAACAGGGAATCCTGGGGGTACAATCCGATGAAGATAATCAAAGGTAAGTTAATATTTATAATGTTATTTCTGATTTCTGTTGACTCCAACATGGCGGATATATCTATTTGTTTTCTGAGCGCCGTTCTCAGATTATTGCATGGTTTGCTTTTTCCGTAAAGCTTTTTTGAAATCTGACACATCGGTTGCATTAAGGAGGAGTGTATCTATATTTCCATGTCTAACACTTGTATTTTCATCGACATTTATAATGAGTATTTCTGTAAACTGATGTGGCTCTCTGCAATATCACCGGATGTTTTTGGAACTAGTGAACATAACGCGCCAATGTATACTGAGATTTCTTTATATAAATATGCACTTTATCGAACAAAACATACATGTATTGTGTAACTTGAAGTCCTATGAGTGTCATCTGATGAAAATCATCAAAGGTTAGTGATTCATTTTATCTCTATTTGTGCTTATCTCTATTTATGCTTTTATTTGACTCCTCTCTTTGGCTGGAAAAATGACAGAATTTTTCTGACTTGGCGGTGACCTAACATAATCGTTTGTGGTGCTTTCGCTGTAAAGCCTATTTGAAATCGGACACTTTGGTGGGATTAAACACAGGATTACCTTTAAAATGGTATAAGACATGGAGCTTTTCTTGTTTTATGATTTTTATATTGCTAATTACATTTTCTGTAGTAGAAGATGAAATGCAACCACCGTGCATTTTATAAAACCTGTTGGCTATTTACTTTCTGAAAAATATTTTTGTGAAGAGGAATTTTAATTATGAGATTTCTGTTGTTTGAATTTGGCGCTCTGCACTTTCACTGGCTGTTGTCATATCAATCCCGTTGACAGGATTTCAGTCCTAAGAAGTTTTAACCCACTGTTCCTAGGCCATGTAAATAAGAATTTGTTCTTAACTGTCTTGCCTAGTTAAATAAAGGTAAAATAAAAAATTCTGGACACAGTCAAATATGCAGCAAGCAGCACAAACCACGGACAATCAGTGTGTTACTGAGCTTGGGATGAAGCAGACATTCAGGTAGTTTCCCTAGCAACCACAGGTTGAGGGCCCTGACCCTTGAGAGATAAAAATTTCTCTTCATTCATGGATCATTCAATAACGATGACACCACCCTCCCCGAAATGTGGACACACCTTCAAATTAGTGGATTTGGCTATTTCAGCCACACCTGTTGCTTGTGTAAAATTGAGCACACAGCCATGCAATCTACATAGACAATCACTGGCAGTAGAATAGCCTGACTGAAGAGCTCTGTGACTTTCAACGTGGCACCGTCATAGGATGCCACCTTTCCAACAAGTCAGTTCGTCAAATTTTGGTCAACTGTAAGTGCTGTTATTGTGAAGTAGAAACGTTTAGGAGCAACAACGGCTCAGCTACGAAGTGGTAGGCCACATAAACTCACAGATCGGGACCGCCGAGTGCTGAAGCACGGAACGCATACAAATCGCCTGTCCTCGGTGGCAACACTCACTACCGAGTTCCAAACTGCATCTGGAAGCAACGTAAGCACAATGCATTTTTCTCGGAGCATCATGAAATGGTTTTCCATAGCCAAGGAGCCGCACACAAGTATAAGATCACCATGCGAAATTCCAAGCGTCGGCTGGAGTGGTGTAAAGCTCGCCGCCATTGGACTCTGGAGCAGGGGAACGCATTCTCTGGAGTGATGAATCACACTTCAATCTGGCAGTCCAACGGACGAATTTGGGTTTGACGGATGCCAGTAGAACACTACCTGCCCCAATGCATAGTGACAACTGTAAAGTTTGGAAGAGGAGGAACAATGGTCTGGGGTTGTTTTTCATGGTTCCGGCTACACCCCTTAGTACCAGTGAAGCGAAATCTTAACACTACAGCATACAATTACATTCAAGTTGATTCTGTGCTTCCAACTTTGTGGCAACATTTTGGCGAAGGCCGCTTGCTTGAGAATTCTGCAGCAGGCGGTTTCCTAGCAACAGGCAGACAGCTCTGCTGTGCTATAAATATCCTGTTGGTTAGTGTGTGATGTAAGGCTGGGGGACGGACGGATGGACAGGAATGAGGGAATGAGGTACATGAGTTTTGGGGCATTCCGAGACTCTGAATTCACTCGCCCCACACTCTGACTGTTCCCTTTAGACACAGCATGCTGGGATCATCAGCTAGATTCAGCCGTTGGACAACTTTTTCTTGAGCTGATTGTCAGGGGGCTGGAATATAATTACAAATAACTGGCAGACTGCTAGTTGACCGCAAGAAGCCCAAACATATATAATATTTGACTAAAACATAATCATTTCAAACCTTGCTTACATTTGATTACGATCACGTGTCTCTATTTTGCATGTGAATACTTGGGAACAGATTCCCAAAACTAAAATCACATGGAGCTGATGTCCTGTTGTTTTTACAGTCTTTTACGAGCATGAAAATGTAAAAAAAAATTGAAAAAAAGCTCGGAAAACTTAGGGACCAAATAAAATCATCTGTGGCTGCCAGGGAACCCTGGCCTACTGTATTGAGCCTCAAGAACCAGAGAGAACAGCTCTTTCTCAAATAGCATGTGATGCAACCTGAACTCAGGGATAGATGTAGCACAGTAAATGAAAATCCGGGACACTCAAAGTAGTATGAATTTTCTATGTTTGGTATGGTAGCCTATGTGTTATTTTGTAGCTCTACATCATCCATTTTGTATAATATGTTACGATTTACAATTTGTATGACATGTTACGAATTGCAATTCGTACAATATGTTAGGAATTTGCAATTGTATGATATGTTAGGAATTACTATGTTATGTCTCGTCTATGGGACCAACCTGTGTGATAATACTGCATCGACTTTTCACCTCCCACCCTGAGCTCAAAGATGTCTCAGCCTTTCCAATCACAAACTAGTCTTGATAGATGAGCGCATAGTGTTTGTGTGTGTGTCTTTGTCTTATGTCTCTATGTCTACGTGAGTGTAGGTTATGTGGCGGACAGGTGAGTAAATGCAATGTTCCACGTTTTAAAAGTTTATGTCACTGTGTTTTTGTTAATATACTAACGCTCATTGACATAGTCTGGTAATAAGCTAGCCAAACAGTCATTTAACTGGTTTAAGTGTTTTTAAAAAAGTATATTGCAATTGATTTGCAATGATGACACAAACATTATATTAAGCATGACATTCATATGAGCCTAACAATCTAATTATAATCCAAAAGAAGTGGGAAATGGAGGCTTTTTTTGATGGCAGTCTATGAGAACTCCCCCTTAGGATCTAGGATATACATACACTGCATGACCAAAAGTATGTGGACACACCTTCAAATAGGGGATTCGGCTATTTCAGTCACATCCGTTGCTGATACATGTATAAAATCAAACACATAGCCTTGCAATCTCCATAGACAAACATTGGCAGTAGAATGGCCCATACTGAAGAGCTCAGTGACTTTCAATGTGGCACCGTCATAGGATGACACCTTTCCAATAAGTCAGTTCGTCAAATTTCTGCCCTGCTAGAGCTGCCCCCGTCAACTGTAAATGCTGTTATTATGAAATGGAATTGTCTAGGAGCAACAACGGCTCAACCGCGAAGTGTAGGCAACACAAGCTCACAGAATGGGACCGCCGAGTGCTGAATCGGTTAGTGTGTAAAAATCATCTGTCCTTGGTTGCAACATTCACTACCGATTTCCAAACTGCCTCTGGAAGCAACATCAGCACAATAACTGTTCGTCAGGAGCTTCATGAAATGGGTTTCCATGGCTAAGCAGCCATACACAAGCCTAACATCACCACTCACAATGCCAACCATGTAAAGCTTGCCACCATTGGACTCTTGAGCAGTGGAAACACGTTCTCTGGAGTGATAATTCACACTTCACCATCTGGAAGTCAGATGGACAAATCTGTGTTTGGTGGATGCCAGGAGAACGCTCCCTGCTCCGATGTATAGTGGCAACTGTAAAGTTTGGTGGAGGAGGAATAATGGTCTGGGGCTGTTTTTAATGGTTCTGGCTAGGCCCCTTAGTTCCAGTGAAGCGAAATCTTAACGCTACAGCATACGATGATATTCTAGACGATTCTGTATTTTCAACTTTTTGGTAACAGTTTGGGGAAAGCCCTTTCCTGTTTCTGCATGACAATGCCCCCATGCACATAGCAAGGTCCATACAGAAATGGTTTATCGAGATCGGTGTGGAAGAACTTGACTGGCCTGCACAGAGCCCTGACCTCAACCCCATTGAACACATTTGGGATGAATTGGAACGAGCCAGGCCTAATCACCCAACATCAGTGCCCAACCTCACTAATGCTCTTGTAACTGAATGGAAGCAAGTCCCAGCAGCAATGTTCCAATATCTAGTGGAAAGCCTTCCCAGAAGAGTGGAGGTTGTTGTAGCAGCAAAGGGGGGACCAACTCCATATTAATGCCCATAATTTTGGAATGAGATGTTCGAGGAGCAGGTGTCCACATACATTTGGCCATGTAGTGTAGCTACAGTACTTCATCACCGAGTTAAGCACACGTACATGGAACATAATTCCCTTTTTATTCACTTTTCTCTCTATGCGTATTCTGATCTTGGATTTAAGCACGAGAAAAGCATGCTATTCACCCACTCACTATTCCTTTGGGGTGGAGTATCTACAGATATGCTGTATTCTGACCTTCACTTAATTCCCTAATAATTCCACTACCTTTACGCGCAAGGAAACCTGGAATAATTTATAGTGAACCTACCGGTTCCAAGTGGAAAAAGCATCTACTTAATTTTTTCACCATTCTCCATGCACTGTAATTTGCAAATTGAAAAGAGTTATTGATAAGACCTAGGTAAATGAGTAATCCGTTTGGATAAGGGAATTGTATATATAAATGACACTCGTTTTTAAATAATTTGACCTTATAGTCGCTGGAGACAAAAAGTCATACGGAAGCAAACAGAAGCATATCAACATAGCAACTTTCCCACTGTAAAGTCTATGAAATTCTGTGCCATTATGCATCATTTAAATTGTACGGCATTTTAACTTGCAGTCTCCTGTTTCTATCATGTGAAATATTATCCACTATCAGTATTGATCATTAGTAGGCCCAATAATCACACATATTCAACTGCCAATCATTCCATTTAATTACATTGTTTCAGTACCATAATTTACTTCCTCTATAAAAGCTGTCACGGCCGTGTGGTTGTTGCTGAGGATCTTTAGTAACAGTTGATAATATAAAAAAAGACGTTATGGAGTGGAGCACAGACAAAGCCATAAAAGTTTGAACCTGACACAACACAATACTTGGCTGTCATCACACAGCTCCATAGTTAATCCAGGCAATAGACAAGGGTAATGCCCACTATTGTACACTATTCTCCCTATTATAATTCTATGTAAACACTAATCATCCAACATTACCACGGGTTGAAGAATCAATCAAACCATTGTTTTCTTTCTTTCCTTCTGAAAGGCTCTCCAACGCTGTTTTTTTATGATTCATAAATACTTTCCTAAACCTACAGTAAATAATCTACAAGATCAAAGTATTTTTTAAATCTACCAATTGGTGCTGAAACAATTTAGATTACTTTCTTTAATTGATTCCTTACATTCTGAACACGTTCTCTCTGTTGGCCAGCAATTCGGGGGGTTTTCAGTGGTTGAATGAAATGTATTCAGAGCACACAAGGTAGATACACCTGCAGAGCAAGTTTCGCAAATTAATAAGGTAAGTCTGAATACCAAATACTGAGAAGTGCGTAGGGAAGGTGTGCATAGGAAAGGTGTAAATTCCTAAGTCGAAATCGGCTCCCAAGAGAGGTAAGGCGACAAACCAACATTAGGCTACCCTTTTGACCAGAAGGTGGTGCAGTTGATACACAGAGCTCAGACCTTAGCACCCATATACAGTAAGCTAGCCACCCCTCTGCTAGTGCCATCTTTGAAACAAGGCAACAGCAAAGATGTTGTCCTCCACAAGTCTCTTCCCCAATTGAATCGCGTGGAACAATAAACACTATCTTTCTCTATCTCTCTCTCTCCAACAGTGATAAAACAGTCTCTCATGCTAAGCAAAGGGTTTCTTAAACTCGGTCCTTGGGACCCCAAGTGGTGCACATTTAGATTTTTACCTTAGAACTACACAGCTGATTAAAATAATCAACTAATCATCAAGCTTGGACAAATCGAATAAACTGTGTAGCATTGGAGCAAAAAACCAAAACGTGCACACCTTGACACTCTAAACCCATTGGAAGATGGCCAGAGATACAGTGCCTTCAGAAAGTATTCATACCCCTTGACTTATTCCACATTTTGTTTTGTTCCAGCCTGAATTCAAAATGGATTAAATATTTTTTCTCACACATCACACAATTCAGCAATAAGGCACGCGGGGCAGTGCTGTATCATGAATATAGTCACAGGTAAATGTAGTTGTTCGGCCCGACGCAATAGCCATTCTACTGCCAATGTTTGTCTATGGAGATTGCATGGCTGTGTGCTCGATTTTAGACACCTGCCAGCAACTGGTGTGGCTGAAATAGCCGATACCACTAATTTGAAGGGGTGTCCACATACTTTGTATATACAGTGCCTTGCGAAAGTATTCGGCCCCCTTGAACTTTGCGACCTTTTGCCACATTTCAGGCTTCAAACATAAAGATATAAAACTTTATTTTTGTGTGAAGAATCAACAACAAGTGGGACACAATCATGAAGTGGAACGACATTTATTGGATATTTCAAACTTTTTTAACAAATCAAAAACTGAAAAATTGGGCATGCAAAATTATTCAGCCCCCTTAAGTTAATACTTTGTAGCGCCACCTTTTGCTGCGATTACAGCTGTAAGTCGCTTGGGGTATGTCTCTATCAGTTTTGCACATCGAGAGACTGAAATGTTTTCCCATTCCTCCTTGCAAAACAGCTCGAGCTCAGTGAGGTTGCAATGGCTTTCTTCTTGCCACTCTTCCATAAAGGCCAGATTTGTGCAATATACGACTGATTGTTGTCCTATGGACAGAGTCTCCCACCTCAGCTGTAGATCTCTGCAGTTCATCCAGAGTGATCATGGGCCTCTTGGCTGCATCTCTGATCAGTCTTCTCCTTGTATGAGCTGAAAGTTTAGAGGGACGGCCAGGTCTTGGTAGATTTGCAGTGGTCTGATACTCCTTCCATTTCAATATTATCGCTTGCACAGTGCTCCTTGGGATGTTTAAAGCTTGGGAAATCTTTTTGTATCCAAATCCGGCTTTAAACTTCTTCACAACAGTATCTCGGACCTGCCTGGTGTGTTCCTTGTTCTTCATGATGCTCTCTGCGCTTTTAACGGACCTCTGAGACTATCACAGTGCAGGTGCATTTATACGGAGACTTGATTACACACAGGTGGATTGTATTTATCATCATTAGTCATTTAGGTAAACATTGGATCATTCAGAGATCCTCACTGAACTTCTGGAGAGAGTTTGCTGCACTGAAAGTAAAGGGGCTGAATAATTTTGCACGCCCAATTTTTCAGTTTTTGATTTGTTAAAAAAGTTTGAAATATCCAATAAATGTCGTTCCACTTCATGATTGTGTCCCACTTGTTGTTGATTCTTCACAAAAAAAACAGTTTTATATCTTTATGTTTGAAGCCTGAAATGTGGCAAAAGGTTGCAAAGTTCAAGGGGGCCGAATACTTTCGCAAGGCACTGTATAGTGTATTTTCATTAAAATGTTATTTTGATAAGTCCTACAATTTAATTATTCCACAAGAAGATATAGTCCGGACATAAATCAGGTTGCTACAGGTTGCTACAGATGCGACCTAGTTCTTCATTATCTTTGCATAGCTGCTATGCAAAATAACTTTCTAAACAAAATGGTTGCTATGCAGCCTAGATAACATTCTTGTCACTTGCTAGCTAGCTAGCTAGCCAACTTCAGCTAACTCGAACATTGAACCTGGAATGACAGTACAGTAGCTGCATTTTCATTTAGAGTTTTTTTTTCTATTGGCATTTACTTGGATATGTCCATGATAATGACGTTGATGCGTGATTTCGACTGGCTCAGAAAAAGTTGTCTCGTCTGGGAACTGTTCACTCTATGTATAGTACTACAGACAGGCAGACAGCGAGGTTTATATTAACTAACCCCTGTGGTACCAAACTAAATGCTAGGCTGAAAACAACGGGAAATAATGTGCAAGTTCAGATAAATACAAGAGATTATTTGGACAGCAACATGAACATGATATTCTTATGGAGGCACAGTGATAATTTTCAGATGGAACTATTAGCAGGCATCGGTGTCTGTGATGGCCAATACAGCACAACTTGGAATGCTGCTCGTTCAATCAGCATCCAGGATCCAAACAACCAGTTATATAATTAATCAATAAGGCCTGAGAGGCAATGTTGCCAACTCCTCAGTAAGGAAAGTAGCTATTGGTTGTCCTAAAAGTCGCTAGAAGTTGCTAAATGACGGCATCACCTAATTTGCATAATTGGCCATGTGCATGTAATTGTGATGGACGCTGTAGGTCGTGGGAGAGACAAAAAGTGAGTAAAGAACACCCTAAATATGTTTAGAACTACAAATGAGCAAGCTGCAGGGTGTTGCACACACAGTGAATAAGAACCAGATATTTGAGGCCATACTCTTCCTTCAGCACTTTATGGACCCCATTGTTAATCCCAGTCATAACAGAGGCATTGTCAGTCCCTATCCCCAGGAGTTTCTCTTTTTTAAGACAACACTTCTCGAGGAAAGCCACAACAGCACAGGCTATATAGATTTGGCATCTCCTCCCTCCACTCAACAAGCCCCAGAAATGTTGTTACAATTGTCTGCTTGGTGTCACTAAAGTACCTTATCACAGCCCCCAGGTACTTAGAAACACTGAGAAAGCAGTCTGAGAAAGCAGCTCTACATGCTTCTCCAATGTGATCACATGCCAGCATGGAACAGTGTTCAGCGATAGCTAATGCCATGGTGGCCTCAGCCTTTTCTGCAGTCAATTTTTTTACCACCGGGGGTGGGGCCGTCGAGAAGAGTAAGAAGAGTAAGAAGAAAGTCTCCAATAACACCAGAAAATGTCGCTAGATTTGCTGCTTGTCAATTTTTTTAAAAATGTGTCGCTAGAGGGGTCTGAATACTCGCTAAATATAGCGACGAAGTCGCTAAGTTGGCAACACTGTTGAGAGGGTGTGATATATGGCCAATATACCTCGGCTAAGGGCTGTTCTTAAGCACGACACATCGGAGTTGCAGGACTGATGGCAGGTTGACTTTTAAAAGATGCATCACTCTTCTTGATCAATTAGACCTAACTGCATTATGAAAATGGCAGAGAGCTCATAGTGAGGATGACTACTGCTCTGGACTGATGTGTGGTGGGCTTTTTTGCGCTGTAGCAGCAGCAGAGGCATCACCCAAGTGGGTGCTACATGTTAGTTGTGGAGGAGTTGAAAGTCCAGGCTACAGAGAGACTGAGCTGAGGACGACATCAGGGCCAGCAAGCCAACCCCATCACCTGGCATCACAGGCTACAGAGGCAGAGGATAACATCAGCTCCAGCAAGCTAACTGTAACACCATTATCTGGCATCAACTGCATCACCTTTATCAGGCATCACCATCATCAAACCATCATCTAACACCGTTTAGGAGCCTGAGATCGCTGATCTACTGTTCCAGGATGATTTTTGTGAAGTCAAGCGTTTAAAATGAACGGCCTTCTGGTAAAACTATTAATGATCTTTAACTCTGCACTGTCTAAGCTCAAGTCTCTAATCAACAGATTAAGACACTCAACTGCAACTCAACACACCCCTGTATTTAATCTATCACTCAATCAATCACCCTGTCAATCTCCATCCCCGCTCACTTCCTATCTACCATCTCCCTCTTCTCAGCCACCATCATTTGCTCTCTCTCCATCTCTCTCTGTGCCATGGCTGAACCTACTGAACTTTCAGCCTCAGCAGTCTGCCCAATCAAAAACTGAGCCCCATTTATGGCATGTCTCTCTGGCTTATTCCACTAAATACTTAATTTCTCTGATTTGCCATGCTGTTTGTTATTTTGCCCATCCATGAAAAATGGCAGAATTGATACTAGAATGTTGATGTGTTTTAAGTTACCATGTATGACCAGGGAACTCTGGGCTCATGGATAGTCTGTGTTTTAGTTTCATGGATTGTGTGTGTGTGTGTGTGTGTGTGAGGGAGTCAGCGTAATGCATAGTGCTTGTAGCCTATGTGTGAGGTGTTGCTGCCCCCCCTAGGCTGAACCAGCTCCCTCTACTCCCATCCCAGCAGAGACGTCAGCTAGCAGCAGGACATCCTCCCTGCGCGGGGCAGGAAGCAGGGGAATGGATGGCGGCGAAGTGATCATTTCATCCTCTCTCACCCTCCCTCCTCAGCCTACAAATATACTGCACTTAACATGGGCCACCATCACACACTCATTCTAACGTAAAATTCAGATCCAACCTAGTTTAACATTGTGGAATGATTGGTAGTTAGTTAGTTTCCTACATTCCTACTTTCCTCCCTTGTTCAGTTTGACAAGGTTTTGTATATCTTATTAGCTGTTTGTCAGTAGCCAGAAGATATCAGGTCTGTGAAGAAAAGGTGGTACTTATGAGTGACAATAAGAATCAGAAGGCCCCAAGTTGTAGTCATGAAAACTGTGGGTTTTAATGTAAACACTACATTCGATTGGTATTCCAGCACGAACATCCCACATGAAAGAACAACCATTCACTAAAAAGGAGTGAGAAAAAAGCAGCACAGAAAAGCATTCACTGGGATAAAAAGCCTGGATAATAAAACAGGAGGGGAACAAAGGAAAGGTAATGCCAAACTGGTATGTGTAATAATACACAGTATTCTTAAAAAAAATGTAAATCAAGAAAGCAGACAGGTAGGAGAAATACATCTTTCCAAATCTTTGTGTGAAGTGAGAGCTGTGCTTTTCTATGAAGACCTGGAAAGTGTTTTGAGTACAATTCCCCAAAAGTAAAAGAAAGAGCTTGAATCTGTACAGCCGTGTGGACACCCTGCCCAGCAACGGGGCAGGATGTGCTCCAAAGTGGTTCTTCCAAAATAAAAATAAATTATATTATATATATATATATATATATATATATATATATATAAGTCAGGCTAAGTAAAGACACTGTACTGCATGGAGAACAGGCTAAAATAATCAGTACAGTTCATAAACATGGGTAAGTCAGTAAGAACAGCTCAAGGATGGATCACGGGAACCCTTGCCAACTGTTTTCTTTAAATGGAAAGAGAGAAAGAAATGTTCTGTAGCTACAAAGCACAAGAAATATACTTAAATAATAATACAGAATCATCATTATCATTGATATTGTAATTATTATCATTGTCCTTTTCATTATTGTTTTTATTGTCATAATCATACTTTTTTGTCGATTTTTTTCTTGAATAGTTCTACATTGAAAAGATCCCAAGGATCTACAGATTTCTACCAAGACACACAGCCCAATGACCCTTGACCTGAAATCTCCACATCACTGGTCAGCACGGCTGTTGGTTGGCCTCCCTAACTCCCTCCCGTCTCGGCCCTTCCCAGTCCATAAGATGGTTGTCTCTTTATGATGCTGTTGTCTTTAGATTTTTTTCTTCTTCGGTTTTTCAATTTTCTTTGACCTTTGTTTTGGATAAAAAATCAAAAATCTCAACATTTTCTATGTGAAGCATTTAACTGTCTCTTTATACAAAGGCTGAAGGGTCGATCATGCTATCTGTGTCAGGAGGAGTGACAGGGACACCACTACCAAGCAAGTGGACTACCCAATACAAGAAAAGCATGGGGGCGCTAGAAAAAAAATAAAGATGATAAAGTAGAGGAATAAAGTACAAGGTGTGTGGTGAGTACAAGGTGTGTGGTGAGTACAAGGAGTGTGGTGAGTACAAGGTGTGTGGTGTGTGGTGAGTACAAGGTGTGTGGTGAGTACAAGGTGTGTGGTGAGTACAAGGTGTGTGGTGAGTGTGGGACAGATGATAAATAAATAAATGAATCAATGGTAATAAAAAAAGTAGAAGTTCCTTACATGCTAGTGTTAATAGGTATTCATTACAGTAACAAAGTGTTCCTATGGTCATCTCCAAACCTGTCATTTTCAGGGGGTTGGCAGCTTTCAGATATCTGATTGGTTTAGAGGCTTGGGGTCACGTGCTGTGACTCACTGCTCCAAAATCCACACAGCCAATGGCAAAGGCCCACCGGAGTGACAGGAAGGGATTGGATAAAACAAAGAAAAAAGATGGGTGCTTCTGTTGATCTCAACGATCAAATAGCTGAACAGAATTTCTAGGATTACCATGACAACCAAGTCTGGTACATAAGAAAGTAAAGAGGACAGGAACACACAAACACATCAGCTTGTTTCAACTGATCTTGACTGTGGTACTCATGACCATCATACCTGTCATAGCCATTGTTAGAGCAAGAAATGTTTTTTAGCGTCATTACATCATTATTACAGTAACGTACTCAGGCAAACGTGTACAGGTCAGCCAATGGACTGAGATTCATGTAATAAATATACATATGATAAACAAAAACATACAAAAATGACAAAAAGAAAGACATTATGTAAAACAAGTGAGGGTTGTTTTGTTAAAAACAAAAAGACACAGTTGGGAAGTGGAGAAAACAAACATTAAACAAGTTCTCAACTTTGTTCTAAAACTTTAAAAGCTGGGTTTCTATAAGAAATCAGTTATGTTGGCAGCTCTTTGAAGTCAATCTAAAAACATTATATATATATATTGATATATACGTATGCCTATTTTAAAACAATCATTATTATTATTTACCAAGTTGCATTTTCAATTAGAATCATTTCCAGGGGTGAGGCGAGGGGCGGTCAGGGCTCAGTACAAACCACAGCCTCGCAGGTTGTTGGCGATGATGATGTCAGTGACAGCGTCAAACACCACCTGGATGTTCCCTGTATCTGTGGCACACGTCAGGTGACAGTAGATCTCCTTATTGGGCGAGCGGTTCTTGCTCTCAAATTGTGCTTGGATGTAGGCAGCTGCATCATCATAGGTGTTAGGACCTGTGCAGGGAGGCAGTGCAGAATGTGAAAGAGGGAAAAAATAGGGAGGGAGGGAGGGAGGGAGGGAGGGAGGGAGGGAGGGAGGGAGGGAAGGAAGATAGGACGGAGAGAAAGGCAACAGGAAAAACTTTCAGGGCCTAAACTAATTCCATTGAATACGTTTTATATTCTCCTATGTAGATGATTAGCTCTATTACAATCACATTCTGGTGTGGTAACCCATGTGACTTCAGTTAACATGAGGATACAGTCACAATGGCTTGGCTGTGTGTGTCAGATGTGGAAGGCAGAATAATGTGTCCCTGTGGGCAGCTCTCTAACGCCGGGAAAGGAAATGGTATGGTGACTGTCTGTCTGTCTGTCTGTGCCTAAGCGTACAGAGATGGGGACAGCTCTCACTGGTCATCCTTTCTCCATGACTGCTCAAGCGTGGCTGTGATTTTATTCTCTCTCGGGCTATGGTTGACCATCTCCCCTTGTCAGAGAGGGGAGGGAGGAGAGCCTGAAGGCTGAAGAAATTTGGCTTGTCACCAAAAGCACTCACAAACTTCTACAGATGCACAATCGAGAGCATCCTGTCGGGCTGTATCACCGCCTGGTACGGCAACTGCTCCGCCCACAACCGTAAGGCTCTCCAGAGGGTACTGAGGTCTGCACAACGCATCACCGGGGGCAAACTACCTGCCCTCCAGGACACCTATACCACCGATGTCACAGGAAGGCCATAAAGATCATCAAGAACAACAACCACCCGAGCCATTGCCTGTTTACCCTGCTATCATCCAGAAGGCGAGGTCAGTACAGGTGCATCAATGCAGGGACCGAGAGAAACAGCTTCTATCTCAAGGCCATCAGACTGTTAAACAGCCACCACTAACATTGAGTGGCTGCTGCCAACACACTGACTCAACTCCAGCCACTTTAATAATGGGAATTGATGTAAAATATACCACTAGCCACTTTAAACAATGCTACTTAATATAATGTTTACATACCCTACATTATTAATCTCATATGTATATACTGTACTCTATATCATCTACTGCATCTTTATGTAATACATGTATCACTAGCCACTTTAAACTATGCCACTTTGTTTACATACCCTACATTACTCATCTCATATGTATATACTGTACTCGATACCATCTACTGCATCTTGCCTATGCCGTTCTGTACCATCACTCATTAATATATTTATGTACATATTCTTTATCCCTTTACACTTGTGTGTATAAGGTAGTAGTTGTGGAATTGTTAGGTTAGATTACTCATTGGTTATTACTGCATTGTCGGAACTAGAAGCACAAGCATTTCGCTACACTCGCATTAACATCTGCTAACCATGTGTATGTGACAAATACATTTGATTTTGATATACTAAATACAGTATTTGTAATCCCCTCAGTTGTATGTACCACAATGTCAACTCACTTCAACATCACATGGTCAAGACCTAAGTGGATTTTGCAGACTAAAGAGCAGGCTTTCAGCTAGCAAATATATTTTGGCCAATTCTGACATTTACAAAGGTACAACATCTTACCTGTATACTCAGGGAAACAGATACTCAAGGCAGATTTCTTGATCTTTTCAGCAAATAGATCTTTCTTGTTGAGGAAGAGAATGATGGAAGTGTCAATGAAGAATTTGTTGTTACAGATGGAATCGAACAGCATAAGAGACTCGTGCATGCGATTCTGCAGTGGAGAGAAAAGGAGGATAGAAGCAGAGGGAGGAGGAAGAGAGAGCAAGGATGAAGAAGAGAGGGAGGGAGAGAGAAAGAGAACGTGGAAAGGTTAGCCTCAGAGCAATAAAAACCAAGCAGGAATAGTTGAACCAAGCTTCATGACTTGAGGACAGTAAGCCGACAGTAGAGAGAGTGGGCATCGCAAAGCACCCAGATAGAGACTGCTACGTAGGAGAAGAAAGGGTCTATCATGTGACTGAGTTGAACCAATCAGAATAATTGAGCTCTGCGATAAAGAACATGGAATAGTTAGAATCAGAATGTGGCATAATGAGAGGCAGCTGGCAGCTGCTGCTTTGGTCAGTGGATGTGTGTCTGACAATGATCCTGTTGACAGACAGGGGGCAGGGGAGAGAAAGAGACCAGACGACTTATCCATTCACTGCCATTCTTATCAAGATTCATACAGAGAGAGAGAAAGGAAGAGGATGGAGAGAAATAGTTAAATATTGTGTTTCTGTAAGTGTGCATGGTGTGTTACTGAATGAGGCATTGTGTGTTAGTGTAAAGTGTGTGTTACTGTGTGAGGCATTGTGTGTTACTGTGTGAGGCATTGTGTGTTAGTGTAAAGTGTGTGTCACTGTGCGAGTCATTGTGTGTTAGTGTAAAGTGTGAGTCATTGTGTGTTAGTGTAAAGTGTGTGTTACTGTGTGAGTGTGCTGTGCAAAGGACAGTAGTTCAGTAGCATTCCCATTAGACAAGAGAAAACAGAGAGCGAGAGAGTTTTTTAAATGATTTATTTCACTTCTGTTAATGATCTATTTCACTTGCTTTGGCAATGTAAGCATACATTTCCCAAGCCAATAAACCACTTTGAATCGAATAGAAAGAAAGAAAATAAAGAAAGAAAGGAGAGAGAGACAGACAGACAGAGACAGATAGACAGGAAGAGCAAAACATTCACTGCACAGTGCATACACACACTTGATCAGAGAGAGAGGGGAGGGGGAGGGAGGGTCAGACACAGTTTCATGGGCTGCTTTATTATTTCCTTCATATAAACACAGCCTTCAATAAATAATCACAACAACGAAAGAAGCGAATGAGCAAACAACAATAATTACAGCAGTGAGACACAAACAACACCTACTAGAAAACAGGTACTTCAATCATACCATGACGTACTGTACTGTCAGCATCCTAGTGCTGCTTGTGTGGGGTGTAAATTGAATTTCTTCATGGGGGTTGTGGTAAGCTCCAGAGAATAGTTTCCAATGTATTCCTCCCATGCTGATGCAGAGGCAGTCTTTGTGTAACACAAGGTGAAATGCATTCGGGGAAAGTCGAAGGAGGATTTAAGAATTCTGCTTTTCAAAGTTCTATTGTGCCGACTGTTTTATTATTTATGGCTGCAGTCAAAATACTGGTATGTTTTGCCTGCTGTGATAGGGAGCTCGTGTGTGTGTGTGTGTGTGTGAGAGAGAAAGAGAGGATTGGGACTCACAAACTGGGGACTCGGAGAGGCTGACACCCAATCAACTGTACTACAGCTACGTACCTGCGGTACATGAACCATCTCAGCCTTCACCAAGGTTGATCTCTATTACATCAGGGGACTCCACTGCTGTACATGATATTCACTACTATCTCTCTCTCTCAGTACCCACTAGACCTGAGATCCAGTTTAATCAGGGCAACATATTGTACCTCCCATCTGTTTCTCTCCAGCAGACAGACACACTTACAAATTTGTCTCTTTACCTTGGCCCTAAGACTTCATTATCCATCAGTCTCACTACTGTGGACATAAACTCTATTACCCAGCGTTCTCTCTGCCCTGGACATAGGCATAATTTGCCATCAGTCAGGTTTAAGGCAATGCTATAAGATGAGCAGAGAGACAGACTGTCTGGGTGTGTGCTCTGGGACATACACATGCCCTCCAGAATCTGAATCTGATGGCTTCTGTCTTAGTTTAGTCTCTGGTAAAGAAGAGATTATAACTCCAGCTGGGAATCTGAGAGCTTGCTGACAGCGCAGCATGTACATGCTTCTTATCAATGAGTACGGTTACATCTACACAATAATTCCATTATCGTGGATAGTCAGATTCATATAATAGTTTGATTAAAACGTTTAAATGCTTTGCAAGAAGAACGATTTCCCTAATAAACCTGTTTACATGAACCCATCTGAAATCAGGCTACCTGATGGCACTCTGGGCACTCTGATAAATGTAGAAAACCGCCAATCAAAATAAACATTCTACCACAGTGACCATTTCATTTTTGGGAAACATATTTTATTCTGATTTCAGTCATAAAAAGTTTGCATATGAAAACTACTTAAGGCGCTTACATTCAGTTGTTCCGCTCACTTCATTCGCGGAAGAGGGAGGCTCGCTTGGCAGGTGCTAGAACATGCACAGATCAAATACACAGCTGGAGCGCCGATTAAGATGTTTACATGTCCTAATAATTCAAAAGATTGCTCAGAGAACCAGGTGTTTTAATCAGCATATGCCTACTTTGATTTTGACCTGACACCGATTAAGATAAGCAGAGTAAGGTGTTTACATGACTATTGCAAAATCTGCCTACTGCCATAATCAGTTTAATATCTAATTATTAGTGTGCATGTAAACATACTCAATGACTGTATATATGAATGGACAAGGCCATTGATCATGTGACACCATTATTTAAGATATAGATATAACACAAGATATAACATGCGTAGTTTGAGCAACTCCAGGAAGTGGCATTGCAGGATAGCTCAGTGTTGCCCCCTCTCACTGAGTAACTCCAGTAGAAGGTCGACCGGGGTACTGCAGGCTGCAATTAGCAACTAAATTATACTTAGAACTTGTTCTGTGTGCGATTGTAAAATAATCGGTTTAAGGACATACATCTGGTGTATTAGAAGCAATTATTGGTACCAAGATTGTCTTAAAAAATATGTTTATTTACATGAAGATTCACCACAAGTACCACGGTAGGCCTTGAACTTCTGTGGCTTCAATGAGAGGGGGCAGTCATTCTCCCCTGCTTCTTATTGTTCATAACATGTCAAATGTAGCACATGAACACTGTCTCAACAGATTTGGCACAGAATGAGAACTTGTCTGCTCATGACAATTTAGAGTTCATGTCCTGTTGTGGAGAACTAACTGGCCTGAGGGTTGGCACAAGCCTTTGCCTCCCATGTCCTGTGCATCTACCGAATCAACACACAGTATCTTACTGCAATGACATTTTAGTGTACAGCAGTAGTCAACAAATCTTTTACAGAGCCCCTAGAATCACTGCAGTGACTAGAGTATCAGAGTCATCTAACACACGAGGCTGCACCTACCAGCTAAGGCAGGCGTGGTGCTAAGAAGGATCATCATGGTAACATCTTCCCTACCCCCACTCACCCGGCACCTACATTGGTGTGATGCTGTGAGGCAGACAAATTAGTACTTTCTAAGAGATGGCGATTCCTACAGCCATGACAAGAAACGAGTACAGGTTTTTGTACAGCTAAACGAGGAGGGTGGTATCAGACCACCTCCCGATTTAGGAAGCGGCATATTATTTGGCAAGAAACCAAGAAGTTTTGACCCTTCTTAGAGTGGTTTGGCATTATTTGGCAGAAGAACAGGGAGGGTGTTGTGACATTTGGTGTCCTCCCTGAGGGTCTGTGTAATGGGGAATGGAACAGCTGTTTTCTGGATAATTATTCCACAGATACCTAATCCTCTCTCTCTTACAGTATACCACAAACAGATACTACTTTATCTGCTCTAACACACACAGAAACTTCCTGCTCCTTAGCCTATTCACTCTCCCATTAAATATGGCATTGGCACCAGTAAGATAAAATAGCTACTGACATAGCCAGGCCAATCACCATAAGGTAAACAACTCCAAGTGCTTGATTGAGACTGCTGAGGCACCTAAACTGCAACAGGAAATTATAGACTAAATATGACAGTTGAATATTTCTACATCTCTAACTATCAGCTCTAACTCAACTTCAGGCAGTGACTATGTTGATTGTCACTCCTGCCAATTTGCATTATAAATGGTCTCCATTTCTTACCCAATTACACTGTTTAGTAAAAATGTACCCTTCAGTAAGGCCACTACAGTGTAAATTAAATATTTGGTTGTACTTTCAAACCTTACACATTTCAAACCCAATCATTGAATCTCACAAAACTTCTAGTGACAAAAAAAAAGCCTTCCAAGACTAAAATCTCAGAACCTACATGACATACAGTGCCTTGCGAAAGTATTCGGCCCCCTTGAACTTTGCGACCTTTTGCCACATTTCAGGCTTCAAACATAAAGATATAAAACTGTATTTTTTTGTGAAGAATCAACAATAAGTGGGACACAATCATGAAGTGGAACGACATTTATTGGATATTTCAAACTTTTTTAACAAATCAAAAACTGAAAAATTGGGCGTGCAAAATTATTCAGCCCCTTTACTTTCAGTGCAGCAAACTCTCTCCAGAAGTTCAGTGAGGATCTCTGAATGATCCAATGTTGACCTAAATGACTAATGATGATAAATACAATCCACCTGTGTGTAATCAAGTCTCCGTATAAATGCACCTGCACTGTGATAGTCTCAGAGGTCCGTTAAAAGCGCAGAGAGCATCATGAAGAACAAGGAACACACCAGGCAGGTCCGAGATACTGTTGTGAAGAAGTTTAAAGCCGGATTTGGATACAAAAAGATTTCCCAAGCTTTAAACATCCCAAGGAGCACTGTGCAAGCGATAATATTGAAATGGAAGGAGTATCAGACCACTGCAAATCTACCAAGACCTGGCCGTCCCTCTAAACTTTCAGCTCATACAAGGAGAAGACTGATCAGAGATGCAGCCAAGAGGCCCATGATCACTCTGGATGAACTGCAGAGATCTACAGCTGAGGTGGGAGACTCTGTCCATAGGACAACAATCAGTCTTATATTGCACAAATCTGGCCTTTATGGAAGAGTGGCAAGAAGAAAGCCATTTCTTAAAGATATCCATAAAAAGTGTTGTTTAAAGTTTGCCACAAGCCACCTGGGAGACACACCAAACATGTGGAAGAAGGTGCTCTGGTCAGATGAAACCAAAATTGAACTTTTTGGCACCAATGCAAAACGTTATGTTTGGCGTAAAAGCAACACAGCTGAACACATCATCCCCACTGTCAAACATGGTGGTGGCAGCATCATGGTTTGGGTCTGCTTTTCTTCAGCAGGGACAGGGAAGATGGTTTAAATTGATGGGAAGATGGATGGAGCCAAATACAGGACCATTCTGGAAGAAAACCTGATGGAGTCTGCAAAAGACCTGAGACTGGGACGGAGATTTGTCTTCCAACAAGACAATGATCCAAAACATAAAGCAAAATCTACAATGGAATGGTTCAAAAATAAACATATCCAGGTGTTAGAATGGCCAAGTCAAAGTCCAGACCTGAATCCAATCGAGAATCTGTGGAAAGAACTGAAAACTGCTGTTCACAAATGCTCTCCATCCAACCTCACTGAGCTCGAGCTGTTTTGCAAGGAGGAATGTGAAAAAATTTCAGTCTCTCGATGTGCAAAACTGATAGAGACATACCCCAAGCGACTTACAGCTGTAATCGCAGCAAAAGGTGGCGCTACAAAGTATTAACTTAAGGGGGCTGAATAATTTTGCACGACCAATGTTTCTGTTTTTCATTTGTTAAATTTTTTTGAAATATCCAATAAATGTCGTTCCACTTCATGATTGTGTCCCACTTGTTGTTGATTCTTCACAAAAAAATACAGTTTTATATCTTTATGTTTGAAGCCTGAAATGTGGCAAAAGGTCGCAAAGTTCAAGGGGGCCGAATACTTTCGCAAGGCACTGTATAAGCAGAACAGAAGAAAAGAAATCCACCCAAAAATTCACATTATTTATACAGTACCATCTTCCATTAGCCGCAAACAAATCCCCAACTCATCAACTCCAATTCCAACTTAAGTGTTTCACAAAACCTTCCAGGCACAAATTCCTTTCATATTAGATGACTATTACTCAATAAGCAAAATGCCAAATTACAATAGATACTTTGTTGGTAAAGATGAGCAGTTTTCCTTGTAACCTGTAGATGATAGTTTATCTCTGGTGGTGACCCAATGCCACTTACACACGGTTACACAACAGCATTAACTGCCTTAGTGTTTTAGTAAAACAGCATATCTTCTGAAATAACCTACCGCTAACACGACTTTGCTACAAATGTATCAAATGCATGTCTATAATCTCTGCATTCTTTCTTCGGAAATGTGATTCACCATGGATGTCCAGATTGTCTTGAACAGTTTTGCAGGTGAGTGATTGTCAAAATGTATATTCTTTATGACACTAAACTAATTGTTCCAGTCAAGGATTATATCTCTTTCCTGTATTCACTTCGACTGATGATGTTCAATGCCTGAGGCACAAAATACAGCTGTCTGTCTTTATACAACGGAATGTCTTAACATTTAACAAATCTAAAAGGTGAATTAATTTGATATGTGGGTGAGGGAAAAGTGGAGGAGAAGGGTCAATCCAGGGACACATTGGGTCTATCCTCTGGGTTAATACAGGCCACAACCACGCAGGTTGTTGGCGATGATGACGTCGGTGACAGCGTCAAACACAAACTGGATGTTGTTGGTGTCGGTGGCACAGGTGACGTGGGCATACACTTCCTTGTGGAGGGACTTGTTCCTGCTCTCGTACTGAGACTGAATGTGGCCCACGGCCTCTATGAAGGTGTCCGCGCCTGCAGAAAGGTTTGAAAGGGCAAGAGAAAGAGGAAATGGAGAAAATATATTTACAGGACCAGAGAGAGGCAGGATGTGGAAAGAAGGTGGGGTGAATAAAATAAAAGATAAATAGAAAGAGGAAAATAAAAGTGGAAGAAAAGCAGACAAAACAAAAGAAGGATATGAGGACAAGAAAAACTGAAGAATGGATTAAAAAATATATATAGTTCTTTCAAATATTTCACACCTAATGTAAAACCAAATGTCTTTCTAAGTGGCTGGATTATCGTGTAACTGTGGAGGGAGGCCTTGGTTTACACAGAGAGTACAGCAGGCCAGACAGACTCCTTGGCTGCTCTGCACTATAAGCCCTAAGATGATAACATGGAGTCATGCCAGGTAAGGGATGAGTAACTTCTGATTCCAAATGCTAATCATCCCTCTTCAAGCCTTTCTACACATTATCCCTCCCTCCCACACTAGCCCTTCTTCTATTTGTCCCTCCTGCTGCTACTACATCCCTCTCTTTTCTCCTAGCTCAGCAGCCTCCACTCTTCATCAATTACCTGTGTACTCCGAGAAGCAGATACTAAGGGGAGATTTCTTAATTTTCTGCTCGAATATGTCCTTCTTGTTGAGAAATAGAATGATGGAGGTGTCTGTGAACCATTTGTTGTTACAGATGCTGTCGAACAGCTTCATAGACTCATGCATGCGGTTCTGTGGGTAGAGAAAACAACATGTCAGTCAGTCTGCTGTGTGGCTCTCTTTCTAACTATGTCTCTCACACACACACACACACACACACACACACAATAAGAGAAGAATCAAGTGAAGACAGGAAACTACAAAGCAGAACAGAAACTAAACTGTAGATGCCCTTTCCAGGAGTTTCTCGTAAGAGCCCAGAACATTCTAAAATACAGTGTCTACACTATTTCATTATCATTATCCTGTTTGTCACAGTGTCATGATAATATGTTAAGTATGACAAGTACGCAGCATCCTGGGAGGTTAGCCAAGTTCATGCACAATGTTATTAGGTAGGTCGTTCCACGAAAATAGTGCCTTTTGCGTCCCTTTAATATTTTAAGTAGAAATAGTGCACCAATATTGAATTTTAAAAGCCTATATTAAATTAAGTGCCCTTTTAATATAGACCACATGGAGAATTCAATGAATCGGATTGTTTAAATATGAATAAAGGCTTGCCAAAGTGCCAAAATGTAACATCTTCACATGTCCCTCCGTCAACACTGTGTCACTTCTAAGATTTTAACCCACTTCATCCTAAAATAAGTCACCATCACCCTACTTATTGTGTTGCTTTGAAAAAGTACTTTCTAAAGATGATAATTTATTTAATGTGATTAGTGATTATTTTATGTCTGTCCCTCGTTTTGAGGCCAACCCTTTTATGTGAACTGAACTTTCATTTTAATATGGTGAAACTATTCCTTTTTAAATATATTATTTTAAAGAAACATTGAACATCTAATAGTCAAATCATAGTGTAAAAGCAGGTGAGCTGGTTCTACTCTTTTTGGCAATTTTCAGGTGTTTTGTGGTGGAAAACTGTGCGGGTCAAGCATAACAGGTCAACCCTGTTACCCATAGATAGACAGCATAGAAAGGTTTTACAAATAAAACATTTTGTGAAGCTTGCATTCAAGTAAATTAAGTGAAATCAAAAGTTTGTTTTGATCAAGTTATACTTCTCAAAAGACACAGAATTGGTGGAACGACCCAGGTAGCCTAAGTCTAGGACAAACCCTGTATGCTTCTCTCTAGAACAGAGATGGGAAGGCATGCAAATACATTTCTAGGTATTTTATGTTATTTCAAAATGGTGTTTGCCTGTTTAAATGTTAATTCAGAGTTGAAAGGAGACACTCTCTCCGATGTAAGTGAATTGTTGCCTTGTTCTCAATCACAGTGGAAAAGACAGAGAACACAGTCATGACGCCTCCTTCACAGCCAATCACAATCCACTTAGAGCACCAGAGAGGGCTCACACAGCCAATCAGATCAAGAGCAGAGGAAAGCCCTGAGACAGCCAATCAGATTAAATAGAGCAGAGGAAAGCCCTGAGAGAGCCAATCAGATTAAATAGAGCAGAGGGAATCACTGAAAGAGCCAATTACAGAACAACCCAAAATAGTACATAAGATAAGTCAGAGACTGGAGTTCTTGTAGAAAATATAAGAGAAAGAAAGAGAGGAAATAAGAAAACTAATAACCATAATTAAACATGTATCTCATGAGGTGAATCAGCATCTGATGAGTAAAACTTTGAGAACAAGGCAACACATACATAAACCAGTGTCATATATACATTTTTACAGACACTCTTATCCAGAGCAACCTACAGGAGCAATTAGAGTTAAGTACCTTGCTCAAGGGCACATCCACAGATGCGTCACCTATGGCACAAAGCTCTTAACAGTTAGGCTACCTGCCGCCCATATACATACAATCATATCCTCACAGTGACAATCCCAGGTAAACACACACACCTGCTGAACACACACACATAATTACATCACAACCAAAAGGAGTGCTGCTTTCAACTCTTTCCAGATGATTTTGGATTCTTTGTCCTTGTGAAAGGTTTCATACCTGTGCATATGTTTGGTGGGAAGACCCTCTGTGGAACCAGGTGGGTTTTTAGCATTTGCCGATTGGTTAGAGAGGACAGCCGATGGCGAGAGATGACAGGAGAGGAGCTGAGACGAGAAGACGTTGAAGGAGAGACGAGAGCTGCTGGGGGGTTGGGGGAGCGCAGTGGAACAGAGATGGACATGCACGAGAGCCCAAATCAACTCATCTCCCCCCTCTCAAACACAAAGCATGTATGCACAAACAAAAACGCACACACAGTCATGTGCACGCACGCATGTACGCATGCTTGCACACACACACACACACACACACACACACACACACACACACACACACACACACACACACACACACACACACACTCCCCCCAACGGTGAATGGAAAAAAATTGTAGAGCAGGCAGGAAGAACCCAAACCAAACCTCGCAGTCAAATTAATGGACAGAATTGCTGTAGAAAATCTGCACTGCTGTGCACATCTTTGAGGGTGTGCCAGTACTTGCATGAAGAGGAAAAACAGGAAAAGACAGCCAGAGAGCGAGAGATAAATGCAAATTTGTTTGTTGAAGTAGTGTGTGTGTGTGTGTGTGTGTGTGTGTGTGTGTGTGTGTGTGTGTGTGTGTGTGTGTGTGTGTGTGTGTGTGTGTGTGTGTGTGTGTGCAGTCGCACACGCGTGCGGGCCTGTGCATATGAGTCCAGGAGTAAACAAATATGACTTTGATTTAGGAGTCTGTCAATCTGTCAGAGGCATAGTCCAATAGAGACTGTCAGACGCATAGTTCATATTTCAATAGAGCCTTCCTTTTTTGGTTTATCATGTCTGTAAATCTACTCTGATACATTTAGTTGTGGTTTCAAATAGGATTATCCTGACCTCGCTATATTAATATTTAAAAAATAAACCCAAAAACGCACGTTCTCCTCTCCTGACTGCATGTGCTGCCATAAAAATAGAATGAATACAAAGGACATCCCCATTCCAGTCAATCATGACATAATGGGTGGACTGGCGGCCATTGCCAGTGTACCGATAGCAGCAAAGCAGGAAGTAAAATATGAGCTGAAATATGTGCTGCGATTTCTTAATTCAACTCAACTGACATTACAAAAATACATTAAATTGTATGAGCCACATCAGTTAACATTTGAAAGAACATTGCATCGCAATACCAGGCAGCCATTGCAAGTGTACCCATGAGTTTACCTGTGAAATCAATAATGTCTATCTGCAGACAGTGGTTACTGCATGCTGTGCCCACAACATGCCGCGCCCACTGCTAGCGCTGTCTCTGGCCCACACTCCAGCACAGTAGGTGGCGGTAATGCACCAACCGACAAAAAAAAAAACACAGAAGAAGAAGGAGGCTTCTAGCTAGCTAGGGGACACGGGTACGCCTGCAGAGCACTGCTTTCTGCAGTTCTGTTAACGTTACTGATAGGAAGGTAACGTTAGCTAGCTAGCTAGCGTAGCCAACCCAACTCTCGCATGGCACTACCCTCGCCTCAATCAATGGCAGTGGGCACGTGGTGGGCGTGGCATGTAGTTTTTATTTTTTTAAAAACCTTTTTTTACCTTTATTTAACCAGGTAGGCCAGTTGAGAACAAGTTCTCATTTACAACTGCGACCTGGCCAAGATAAAGCAAAGCAGTGCGACACATACAACAACACAGAGTTACACATGGAGTAAACAAACATATAGTCAATAATACAATAGAAAACGTCTATATACAGTGTGTGCAAATGAGGTAGGATAAGGGAGGTAAGGCAATAAACAGGTCATAGTGGCAAAATAATTACAATATAGCATTTAAACACTGGAGTGATAGATGTGCAGAAGATGAATGTGCAAGTAGAGATACTGGGGAGCAAAGGAGCAAAATAAATAAATAAATAACAGTATGAGGATGAGGTAGTTGGATGGCCTATTTATAGATGGGCTATGTACAGGTGCAGTGATCTGTGAGCTGCTCTGACAGCTGGTGCTTAAAGTTAGTGAGGGAGTCTCCAGCTTCAGTGATTTTTGCAGTTCGTTCCAGTCATTGGCAGCAGAGAACTGGAAGGAAAGGCAGCCAAAGGAGGAATTGGCTTTGAGGGTGGCCAGTGAAATATACCTGCTGTAGCGTGTGCTACGGTGGGTGCTGCTATGGTGACCAGTGAGCTGAGATAAGGCAGGGCTTTACCTAGCAAAGACTTATAGATGACCTGGAGCCAGTGGGTTTGGCGACGAATATGAAGTGAGGGCCAGCCAGCGAGAGCATACAGGTCGCAGTGGTGGATAGTATATGGGGCTTTGGTGACAAAACAGATGGCACTGTGATAGACCACATCCAATTTGCTGAGTAGAGTGTTGGAGGCTATTTTGTAAATGACATCGCCGAAGTCAAGGATCGGTAGGATAGTCAGTTTTACGAGAGTATGTTTGGCAGCATGAGTGAAGGAAGCTTTGTTGCGAAATAGGATGCCGATTCTAGACTTAATTTTGGATTGGAGATGCTTAATATGAGTCTGGAAGGAGAGTTTACAGTCTAACCAGACACCTTGGTATTTGTAGTTGTCCACATTTTCTAAGTCAGAACTGTCCAGAGTAGTGATGCTGGACGGGCGGGCAAGTGTGGGCAGCGATTTGTTGAAGAGCATGCATTTAGTTTTACTTGCATTTAAGAGCAGTTGGAGGCCACAGAAGGAGAGTTGTATGGCATTGAAGCTGGTCTGGAGGTTAGTTAACACAGTGTCCAGAGAAGGGCCAGAGGTATACAGAATGGTGTTGTCTGCATAGAGGTGGATCAGAGAATCACCAGCAGCAAGAGCAACATCATTGATGTATACAGAGAAGAGAGCCGGCCCGAGAATTGTACCCTGTGGCAGCCCCATAGAGACTGCCAGAGGTCCGGACAACAGGCCCTCCAATTTGACACGACAGTCCGACCGCAGATAGACCCTACTCAGTCAAATTGCCAGGGTTAGAAGTTCCAAACCTGTTCTAGTCATTCTATTTCTATTTGTGATGCTGCTGCTTCATTCCGGGGGGAGTTGCCTAGGCAACCCAAGACTCATTTTCTTGTTTCAGCGAGGAGGAACAATTTCATCATCTTGAAAAGAGTCCATGTTACGACAGAAACGTACTCAAACGCATCGAATGCCCGGCCCTCCCGTCTTCAGTCAGACCTTTGTTCCATACACACACAGCAAAAATGTTTTTTACAGTTATGACGGTTTATTTTATTTTAATGAAGGTCTACACCATAACCGTCGGTTACAAGGTTATACGGTTATGCCAAACCTAGCACAAACACCAGCTGATACAACTAGAGGTTATGGTAGAGGACTGGGTGGAACCAGATGGGAAGTGTGACTGCTGTGTTTGCATGGAGAGAAATAAAGTAGCCTAACTGTGTGGTCTAATTTATAATGTTATGTTATGGACAGCACCTCACATATTTTACGTATCAAAAAATTGAAATTCAAAGTGAATCTACACTTACATGTAAATGGTCATAAGCTACTGTACATTTTCAATGCGTTTCATAGCAGAGCTAGCTAAACCTGTTTACAGTACAGGAAGGAGGATCCGCGGATAAAAGGCATGGTAATTGTGAACCCTAACCTCAACATGAGTAGCAGGAAACCAGGGATGTGTACAGTACAAAGCCCCTGCTGTTCATTATGTTGATGTCTTCAACGAAGGAAACATATATGACTAATATGCTGCACTACAGAGTGCTGTACGGAGATATGGACACAATTAATTAATGGTGTGTTTGCGTGTGTGACTTACCGTGGTCTCATCTTCATGCAGGACCTGGTCATACCCACTCAGAGCCACACAGAAGATAATGGCTGTCACGTCCTCAAAGCAGTGGATCCATTTCTTCCTCTCCGACCTCTGTCCTCCCACATCAAAGAGCCTACAGAACAGTTACACGCTCACAGTTACACGCTCACAGAAAAACACATTTTTATTTACAATACTAGGCCTACCCCAGCCAAACCCGGACAACATTGGGCGCCGCCCTATGGGACTCCCAATCGTGGCCAGATGTGATACAGCCCTGATTCGAACCAGGGACTGCAGTGACACCTCTTGCATTGAGATGCAGTGCCTTAGACCGCTGCACCACTTGGGAGCCCAATTTTGAGCCCCTCCCTACATCTGAAGAAACTTGGGGTTTCAAAATGTTTGCAGTCACAGAAGGTCTCCTACTACTTATTTTCTTTGCATTATTCGAGGTCTACAACACTACATCTTTTTAGTTATATATGACCAGTTGTCATTTTCTGCAAATAAATGCTCTAAAAGACTATTGTTATTTGGAATTTGGGAGAAATGTTGTCAGTAGTTTAAGGAATAAAACAAAATGTTAATTTTACCCCAACACATACCTATAAATAGTAAAACCAGATAAACTGATCATTTTGCAGTGGTCTCAATGTTTTCCAGAGCTGTATATACAGTATTTAAGGTCAGGACAACCTCGAGCTGCTGGGGTAACTGGAAAAAGTCCTGGACCACTAAACTAAAACAGTCTTTCTTCAGTACCGGAACATTATGTTAGCGTTAGTAAAAAGCCTGTCAGAGAGACAGTCTTAGGATCAGGAATGAATGGAGCACTATAACCCGACAGCCCTGCAGCCTCTCTCTGCACACCACTGATTTAAACATATTATATTAACACGTTATTTTCATCCTGTCTTTTATGTTCTCAATCAGCTGACTAAGTGAGGTGAAGGAGATAAACAAAGAGCTGCTTTGTGCTAGCACTTAGTAGGCAGTCAGGCAGGCCACTGTGAGGAACAGAGGAAAAAATACAAGCTCTCTGTTTTGTGAGACATTTTTTTTATAGTAACATGATCGTGTTACACCAAGCTAAACAAGGTAAATTGCAGATTTAGAAAAAAATGTTTTTACACATCCCACTTTTTTTTTATTGCACACCAGATAATACTGAATGATTTAAACTTGAATGTATCTCCAGATTTGGCAGTTCTAGAGTAATTAACTAGAGCATAGAATTAAAATGTAGATTCAGTCATAGCTTATTTTCTCCCAGCGCACTGTACTGATCCAGGTGCTCATTTATTTATAAAAAATAACATTTTAATTCCCATGGTACAATAATGGAAAAAATTATTAAAGTAGGGTAGAATCCATGAATGTACAATTGAAGTCAGAAGTTTCACGGTTGCGATGGTGTTCTTCGGCTTGCAAGCCACCTCCTTTAACATAACGATGGTCATTATGGCCAAACAGTTCTATTTTTGTTTCATCAGACCAGAGGACATTTCTCCAAAAGGAAAGATCTTTGTCCCCATGTGCAGTTGCAAACCTTAGTCTGGCTTTTTTTATGGCGGTATTGGAGCAGTGGCTTCTTCCTAATTTGCAAATAAATTCATTAAAAATCCTACAATGTGATTTTCTGGAATTTCTTTTCTCATTTTGTCTGTCATAGTTGAAGTGTTCCTATGATTAAAATTACAGGCCTCTCTCATACTTTTTAAGTGGGAGAACTTGCACAATTGGTGGCTGACTAAATACTTTTTTGCCCCACTGTATTTTGATTTCCCCATGATATTAAGCAAAGAGGCACTGAGTTTGAAGGTAGGCCTTGAAATACATCCACAGGTACAACTCCAATTGACTCAAATTATGTCAATTAGCCTATCAGAAGCTTCTAAAGCCATGATATAATTTTCTGGAATTTTCCAAGCTGTTTAAAGGCACAGTCAACTTAGTGTATGTAATATTCTGACCCACTGGAATTTTGATACAGTGCATTATAAGTGAAATAATCTGTCTGTAAGCAATTGTTGGAAAAATTACTTGTGTCATGCACAAAGTAGATGTCCTAAACTGACTTGCCAAAACTATAGTTTGTTAACAAGACATTTGTGGCGTGGTTGAAAAACAAGTTTTAATGTCTCCAACCTAAGTGTATGTAAACCTCCGACTTCAACTGTATGGCAATCTCCATTTAAGCACACATACTGTATTTACCAAGTATTCCCTTTACATGGTTTCATGGAAAGATCAATGTAAATGCAGCATAACCAATGCATCTATTTTCTAAATACTGAAAGGAGTTGGAGTAGGGATCATCAACTAGATTCAGTCGAGGGCAGATTTCTTCTTGAGCAGATTGTCAGAACATAATTAAAAATCATTTGTAGACTGCAGATTGACCGCAAGCACCCAAAACAGATATGTTTGACTAAAACAACAATTTGTTTCGTATTTGTATATGCTGGGAGTCGGAAAGCAAGTGCAAGTGGTGAGTTTAATAATAACTGGAACATCGGACAATATAACAAACACGAGTAGCGTATAGACATGAAACACAAACAGAATCAATAATGCCCGGGGAAAGAATCAAAGGGAGTGACAGATATAGGGGAGGTAATCAGGAAGGTGATCGAGTCCCGGTGAGTCTCATGAGGCGCAGGTGCACATAACGATGGTGGTGCGTAATAATGAGTAAACGACGAATGCCAGAGAGGGGGAGTGGCTCCAGCCACAGGACGCTGGCCAAAGGGACGGTCCAGAAGGACCAGGAGCGGACCGGTCGATTCTGCTGAGGTGCGGGAACCAGTCAACCCAGCTGAGGCGCAGGAACCAGTCGACCCGGCTGAGGCACTGGAACTAGTCGACCCGGCTGGGGCGCGGAAACCTGTTGAGCCGGCTGAGGCGCGGGAACCAGTTGAGTCGGCTGAGGCGCGGGAACCAGTCGAGCCGGCTGAGGCGCGGGAACTAGTTGAGCCGGGTGAGGTGCGGGAACCAATCGAGCCGGGTGAGGCGCGGGAACCAGTCGAGCCGGCTGAGGCGCGGGAGCCTGACGAGGCGGCTGAGACGTCGGAGCCTGACGATGAGAACCTGTCGAGCCAGCTGAGGAATGGAATCCTGACGAGCTAGCATCCCCGGTAGCTTCGGCAATGGAAGCCTGACGAGCCAACCAAAGCTTGAGAACCTGTCGACCAGAGGCTGGTGTTTTATGGGTACTATTTAATGAAGCTGCCAGTTGAGGACTTGTGAGGCATCTGTTTCTCAAACTAGACACTCTAATGTACTTGTCCTCTTGCTCAGTTGGGCACCGGGGCCTCTCACTCCTCTTTCTATTATGGTTAGATCCAGTTTGCACTGTTCTGTGAAGGGAGTAGTACAAAGCGTTGTACGAGATCTTCAGTTTCTTGGAAATTTCTCGCATGGAATAGCCTTCATTTCTCAGAACAAGAATAGACTGATGAGTTTCAGAAGAAAGTTCTTTGTGTTCTAGCCATTTTGAGCCTGTAATCAAACCCACAAGTGCTGATGCTGCAGATACTCAGCTAGTCTAAAGAACGCCAGTTTTATTGCTTCTTTAATCAGGACAACAGTTTCAGCTGTGCTAACATAATTGCAAAATTATTTTCTAATGATCAATTAGCCTTTTAAAACTATAAACTTGGATTGGCTAACACAACGTGCCATTGGAACACAGGAGTGATGGTTGCTGATAATGGGCCTCTGTACGCCTATGTAGATATTCCATTAAAAAATCTGTAATTTCTAGCTACAATAGTCATTTACAACATAAACCATGTCTACACTGTATTTCTTTTCAATTTTATGTTATTTTAATGGACAAAAAAATTGCTTTTCTTTTTTAAAAAAAGGACATTTCTAAGTGACCCAAACTTTTGAACGGTAGTGTATATATATTTTTCTTTGCTAAGAAAACATGGGTGGCCAAATAAAATCCCCCATGGGCCACCAATTGGGGAAACCTGCAGAAGAAGAATATTTGAGAAGGAAGAGGAGCACTGAGCTAGTGTCTCACCTGAAGTGCAGGTTCTTGAAGACAAAGTGAGTTTCTACGATGCCAGTGGTCTTGACTCGGGTTCTGAGAATGTCCTGCTCTGTGGGCTGGTAGTCAGGAGCACCAATCCGGTCTAAACTGTCTAGGTAGCTGGGGAGAGAGATAGAGATGCCAGTTAGGATCAATGCATTGGACTCTGTTTTCAACCCTAGGCTCTGTGGACTGAGACAGGGGGTCTGAACTCTGTTCTTCTGGGGCCGCAATTGCACAATGGTTTCATTCACCACAGAATTTAATGAATTTACTTAAATCATCAATTGGAGAAGGAGTAGTCTGCCCTGCTCCCCTGAGCCTGGATGAGGGACAGACAAAAAGCTTATAGCCTAATGACAACCTGGCATTGGAATCTGAAGAGCTGGAGCAGTGCACTACAGTTACGAGGGCCATCGTGGACATTTTGGATAGGAAATGTCGAAGACTATGCTACATTTGAGCTATGGACCCACATCAGCTAGAGTAGCTGGGATTGCTTAGGACTGTGTGCAAACCTGCTGCTCCACATGCAGGAGAGGTAACAATCAAGAGAGGGAAAATAGACAATGATGACATCCATCTTGCTAGGGGTCAACAAAACATTACAGTAAGTACCTCATGATGTTTCTCACACAAACGCACGCACACACACGGAGACACATTTTTTACAAACATTTTCTATTTTCATTTTCTAATCACATAGGGATAATAACAAAACAATAACAATAACAATTCACAGAGTGCCTCACGTTGTTTCTCTCGCAACCACACACACACACACACACACTCACTCACTCACTCACTCACTCACTCACTCACTCACTCACTCACTCACTCACTCACTCAAATAGAAACATATTCTCTCCCGCCATCTGTGTTTATGTGTAATGGTGTCATTCACTGATCTGAGTCCAGTTGAGAGCCGTGGGGCTTCGCTTGGCAGCTGCAGTATTCAGCAGCAGTGTGTGAACATTCCAACCTGGCCACAGCCTGGTGACACAACCAACTGAGGGGGGCATTTACACTGCATAACGCAACCATAAGCTGCATGGAACCACAGTGCAGTATGTTGCTGAATGGTTTTGAATGTATGTACACCGTGAAATGAGTGATAAATGAGTGATAAATGATTAACAAGTCGATGTCCAGCGGTAGATGTGCTGCATCCGTTGCCAAGCTCTCAGTTCGGGTGGCAGGGTGTCAAGCACTAATGCAGCTCATTAACAGTAGTGCCTAAATACCTGGGCTGTGTCCACACTGTCTGCCTGTCTGTCCATGATATAGGGAGGGGGGCAGAGAGGATGACGCAGAGAGAAAAATAGGAAGAGGCCGAGGTCGGGGAGATAGAGGAAGAGCAGTGGGGGAGACCTGTGATGTAACTGCTGGAGCTAGAATGAGATATGACATCTGTACAAAGTGTGTCCATAACTCACACTGACATGGTCATTTTAACCCAGATGAAACCACTCCAGAGAGTGGATTCACCCTGCCCTGCCATTACAGGCCAGCCAATCTGCTCAGAGAGATGTAGTAAACCTCAATGTCTCCAGGGTGCGACAATAAGACAACTGGGGTTATAGTCATTACTGCCGATGAATGTTTAATTCTGGCCAAATCATCCACATAGGGCTGGACGATATGGTCAAAATATCACATCACTGTATTTTACGTTTTTTAATAATAAAAGTTCTAAATGTGCTTCATGAGTAGTGCGTGACCCTAGGGTGTCAACACATACATTCTAAGTGATTTTAATGGGTCTTTCTCCATTCTGATTGTTATATAGTATTCATTTCAACCCCACAAATATTTCAGCATTTTCAATTCCTGCATTTCCTGCACTCATTTGAGATAATTTCCACTCTGCCACGTGGGGTTGCACTATATCTGCAAACAATCTAGGCCTTATTTTTAACCAAATGTTGACTTGCGATTTAGAGCAAAACACTTGGGTGAACTGTTGGAATCATGGAAATATAATGATTATTTTAATTCTAAATTATATAGTTAGAATATAATAGTGAGCACTTTGAATACAGTATTGTTTGACATGACAACAAATTAAAAATGCCAGGGAGGAGTTATTGTGACAGAGTAGGAACCAAAGTGTTGATAAGTGTTTCCTAGGGGATCCTATAATCTTTGGATACATTGTAGCTTCATACTTCATGTAGCTAACATATTCTTGCTTTGTGTATTCCTCTTTGATTTAGAAGATACTGTTGCACAAACAACATGCTGATTTAAGCCTACACCATCACTGGTATCATCAGGCTGTATAGCTAATTACGTTTGCTCTGACATTTATTAGCTAGCTAGCGAATAGCATTAGCGATTAGCATTAGGGGCTAACAGGATGTAGGCCCAACTTGCTAAGAAAAGACAAACTAGCTGTTTGCAGATGTTGCTAAGAAACAAAAACAAATAGTCAATTTATATTAAGAAGCAAAGTAAAAACAGCATCGTTGTCATCAACATTGTTGCATGTGCTGCATTGACCATGCAGATTGAACTCAATTGTTTTGTGGTCGAAGAACAACAAATGTGCTTCTTGAGGGGGCGGGGCTAGGTCTGTGTGAAAAGTGGCATGGAGAGAGATTAGGAACATTTTACATCTGGCTAGAATGATTAAGGAAATTATTTCTCAACAGAGAACAATGTCCTCATGTATGCTACCTATATCCCCCCAATAGAATCCCCATACTTTAACAATGACAGCTTCTCCCTCCTAGAGGGGGAGAGCAAAAATGTCCAAGCTCAGGGACATGTACTAGTCTGTGGCGAACTAAATGCCAGAACTGGACAAGAACCCGACACCCTCAGCACACAGTGGGACAAACACCTACCTGGAGGTGAGAGCATTCCCTCCCGCATATGCCCCTCTAGACATAACTACGACAACATAACCAACAAAAACGGGTCACAACTTCTGCAGATCTGTCAGACGCTGGGTATGTACATAGTCAATGGTAGGCTTCGAGGGGACTCTTATGGTAGGTACACCTATAGCGCATCTCTTGGCAGTAGTACTGTAGACTAATTTATCACTGACCTCAACCCAGAGTCTCTTAGAGCGTTCACAGTCAGTCCACTAACACCCCTATCAGATTACAGAAAAATCACACTCTACTTAAACAGAGCCACGCTCAATCACGAGGGATCAAAGCCAAAGGAACTGAATAATATTAAGAAATGCGATAGATGGAAGGAAAATAGGGTGGAAATCTACCAAAAAACTATTAGGCAACAACAAATTAAATTCCTTCTAGACAATTTCCTAGACAAAAGGTATCACTGTAATAGTGAAGGTGTAAACTTGGCAGTAGAAAACCTTAACAGTATTTGACTTCTCAGCTTCCCTATCAAATAAAAAAAATCAAGCAGACAACCTATGAAAATGAACAACAATGACAAATTGTTTGATGAAGAATGCATAAACCTAAGAAAGAAATTGAGAAACCTATCCTACCAAAAACATAGAGACCCAGAAAACCTGAGCCTACACCTTCACTATGGTGAATCACTAAAACAATACAGAAATACATTACGGAAAAAGATCAGTTCAAATCAGTTCACTTCTGGTCAAATTGGAAAACTCGAAACAAACAACAACACAAACAGTTATCAAAAACGGAGATGTATGGATAAACCACTTATCTAATCTTTTTGGCTCAATAACAAAGAACAAATAGTAAAAACATATACAGTGGGGCAAAAAAGTATTTAGTCAGCCACCAATTGTGCAAGTTCTCCCACTTAAAAAGATGAGAGAGGCCTGTAATTTTCATCATAGGTACACTTCAACTATGACAGACCAAATGAGAAAAAAAATTGAAAATAAGTATTGGGTCAATAACAAAAGTTTATCTCAATACTTTGTTATATACCCTTTGTTGGCAATGACAGAGGTCAAATGTTTTCTGTAAGTCTTCACAAGGTTTTCACACACTGTTGCTGGTATTTTGGCCCATTCGTCCATGCAGATCTCCTCTAGAGCAGTGATGTATTGGGGCTGTTGCTGGGCAACACAGACTTTCAACTCCCTCCAAAGATTTTCTATGGGGTTGAGATCTGGAGACTGGCTAGGCCACTCCAGGACATTGAAATGCTTCTTACGAAGCCACTCCATTGCCTGGGCAGTGTGTTTGGGATCATTATCATGCTGAAAGACCCAGCCACGTTTCATCTTCAATGCCCTTGCTGATGGAAGGAGGTTTTCACTCAAAATCTCACGATACATGGCCCCATTCATCCTTTCCTTTACACGGATCAGTCGTCCTGGTCTCTTTGCAGAAAAACAGCCCCAAAGCATGATGTTTCCACCCCCATGCTTCACAGTAGGTATGGTGTTCCTTGGATGCAACTCAGCATTCTTTGTCCTCCAAACACGACAAGTTTAGTTTTTACCAAAAAGTTATATTTTGGTTTCATCTGACCATATGACATTCTCCCAATCTTCTTCTAGATCATCCAAATACTCTCTAGCAAACTTCAGACGGGCCTGGACATGTACTGGCTTAAGCAGGGGGACACGTCTGGCACTGCAGGATTTGAGTCCCTGGCGGCGTAGTGTGTTACTGATGGTAGGCTTTGTTACTTTGGTCCCCGCTCTCTGCAGGTCATTCACTAGGTCCCCCCGTGTGGTTCTGGGATTTTTGCTCACCGTTCTTGTGATCATTTTGACCCCACAGGGTGAGATCTTGCGTGGAGCCCCAGATCGAGGGAGATTATCAGTGGTCTTGTATGTCTTCCATTTCCTAATAATTGCTCCCACAGTTGATTTCTTCAAACCAAGCTGCTTACCTATTGCAGATTCAGTCTTCCCAGCCTGTTGCAGGTCTACAATTTTGTTTCTGGTGTCCTTTGACAGCTCTTTGGTCTTGGCCATAGTGGAGTTTGTAGTGTGCCTGTTTGAGGTTGTGGACAGGTGTCCTTTATATTGATAACAAGTTCAAACAGGTGCCATTTATACAGGTAACGAGTGGAGGACAGAGGACCCTCTTAAAGAAGAAGTTACAGGTCTGTGAAAGTAGGTGACCAAATACTTATTTTCCACCATAATTTGTAAATAAATTCATTAAAAATCCTACAATGTGGGCCTCCCGGGTGGCGCAGTGGTTAAGGGCGCTGTACTGCAGCGCCAGCTGTGCCATCAGAGTCCTGGGTTCGCGCCCAGGCTCTGTCGTAACCGGCAGCGACCGGGAGGTCCGTGGGGCGACGCACAATTGGCCTAGCGTCGCCCGGGTTAGGGCTTGGTCGGTAGGGGTGTCCTTGTCTCATCGCGCACCAGCGACTCCTGTGGCGGGCTGGGCGCAGTGTACGCTAACCAAGGTGGCCAGGTGCACGGTGTTTCCTCCGGCGCATTGGTGCGGCTGGCTTCCGGGTTGGATGTGCGCTGTGTTAAAGAAGCAGCGGCTTGGTTGGTTGTGTATCGGAGGACGCATGACTTTCAACCTTCGTCTCTCCCGAGCCCGTACGGGAGTTGTAGCGATGAGACAAGATAGATACTACAACAATTGGATACTACGAAATTGGGGAGAAAAAGGGTAAAATTCAAAAAAATAAATAAATAAATAAATAAAAAAATCCTACAATGTGATTTTCTGGATTTTCTTTTCTTATTTTGTCTTTTGTCTATGATGAAAATTACAGGCCTCTCTCATCTTTTTAAGTGGGAGAACTTGCACAATTGGTGGCTGACTAAATACTTTTTTTGCCCCACTGTACATGATCAAATACAAATCTTAGAATCAACTATTAAATACTGGATTCTCCAATTACATTGAATGAACTACAAGACAAAATACAAACCCTCCAACCCATAAAGGTCTGGGGGGTTGATGGTATCCTAAATTAAATGGTAAAATATACAGAACACAAATTCCAATTGGCTATACTTAAACTCTTTAACATCCTCCTCAGCTCTTGCATCTTCCCCAATATTTGGAACCAAGGACTGATCACCCCAATCCACAAAAGTGGAGACAAATTTGACCTAGTTGGTATGTTGAATGTTACGTTCCTTTTGATGGCATAGAAGGCGAATCTTGCCTTGTCTCTCAGATCGTTCACAGCTTTGTGGAAGTCACCTGTGGCGCTGATGTTTAGGCCGAGGTATGTATCATTTTTTTGTGTGCTATAAGGCAACGGTGTCTAGATGGAATTTGTTTTCGTGGTCTTGGAACACCATTATTTTTGTCTTTCTGAGAATGTCTAGGTGCTGCTGTAGCTCCTCCTTGGTTGGGGACAGAAGCACCAGATCATCAGTAGACATTTGACTTTAGATTCTAGTTGGGTGAGACCGGGTGCTACAGACTGTTCTAGTGCCATCGCAAATTCGTTGATATGTTGAAGAGGGTGGGGCTTAAGCTGCATCCCTGTTTCACCTCCCGGCCCTGTGGAAAGAATTTTGTATAGCAGACCCTCAAGCCAAATTGAATCGAAAGCTTTTTTGAAATCAATACAGTATGAGAAGACTTTGCCTTTATTTTGGTTTGTTTCTTTGTCAATTAGGTTGTGCAGGGTGAATATGTGGTCTGTCGTACGGTAATTTGGTAAAAAGCCAATTTGACATTTGCTCAGTACATTGTTTTGGCTGAGGAAATGTACGAGTCTACTGTTAATGATAATGCAGAGGATTTTCCCAAGGTTGCTGTTGACACATATCCCCCGATAGTTATTTGAGAAACAGATGCATCACAAGTCCTCAACTGGCAGCGTCATTAAATAGTACCCACAAAACACCAGTCTCAACGTCAACAGTGAAGAGGCGACTCCGGGATGCTGGCCTTCTAGGCAGAGTTGCAAAGAAAAAGCCATATCTCAGACTGGCCAATAAAAATAAAAGATTAAGATGGGCAAAATAACACAGACACTGGACAGAGGAACTCTGCCTAGAAGGCCAGCATCCCGGAGTTGCCTCTTCACTGTTGACGTTTAAACTGGTGTTTTGCGGATACTATTTAATGAAACTGCAGGTTGAGGACATCTGAGGTGTCTGTTTCTCAAGCTAGACACTCTAATGTACTTGTCCTCTTGCTCAATTGTGCACCGGGGCCTCCCACTCCTCTTTCTATTATGGTTAGGGCCAGTTTGCGCTGTTCTGTGAAGGGAGTAGTACACAGCGTTGTATGAGATCTTCAGTTTCCTGGCAATTTCTCATGTGGGATAGCTTTCATTTCTCAGAACAAGAATAGACTGAAAAGTTTCAGAAGAAAGTTATTTGTTTCTGGCCATTTGGAGCATGTAATCGAACCCACAAATGCTGATTTTTTAATTTATTTTTTTATTTCACCTTTATTTAACCAGGTAGGCTAGTTGAGAACAAGTTCTCATTTGCAACTGCGACCTGGCCAAGATAAAGCATAGCAGTGTGAACAGACAACAACACATAGTTACACATGGAGTAAACGATAAACAATAAACAAGTCAAATAACATAGTAGAAAAAAAAGAATCTATATACATTGTGTGCAAAAGGCATGAGGAGGTAGGCAATAAATAGGCCATAGGAGTGAATAATTACAATGTAGTAGATTAACACTAGAGTGATAACTGATCAGATGAACATGTGCAGGTAGAGATACTGTTGTGCAAAAGAGCAGAAAAGTAAATAAAATAAAAACAGTATGGGGATGAGGTAGGTAAATTGGGTGGGCTATATACCGATGGACTATGTACAGCTGCAGCGATCGGTTAGCTGCTCAGATAGCAGATGTTTAAAGTTGTTGAGGGAGATAAAACTCTTCAACTTCAGAGATTTTTGCAATTCGTTCCAGTCGCAGGCAGCAGAGAACTGGAAGAAAAGGCGGCCAAATTAGGTTTTGGCTTTAGGGATGATCAGTGAGATACACCTGCTGGAGCGCGTGCTACGGGTGGGTGTTGCCATCGTGACCAGTGAACTGAGATAAGGCGGAGCTTTACCTAGCATAGACTTGTAGATGACCTGGAGCCAGTGGGTCTGGCGACGAACATGTAGCGAGGGCCAGCTGACGAGAGCATACAGGTCGCAGTGGTGGGTGGTATAAGGTGCTTTAGTAACAAAACGGATGACACTGTGATAAACTGCATCCAGTTTGCTGAGTAGAGTATTGGAAGCTATTTTGTAGATGACATCGCCGAAGTCGAGGATCGGTGGGATAATCAGTTTTACTAGGGTATGTTTGGCGGCGTGAGTGAAGGAGGATTTGTTGCGAAATAGAAAGCCGACTCTAGATTTGATTTTGGATTGGAGATGTTTGATATGAGTCTGGAAGGAGAGTTTGCAGTCTAGCCAGACAACTAGGTACTTATAGATGTCCACATATTCTAGGTCGGAACCATCCAGGTTGGCGATGCTAGTCGGGCGTGCGGGTGCAGGCAGCGAACGGTTGAAAAGCATGCATTTGGTTTTTACTAGCGTTTAAGAGCAGTTGGAGGCCACGGAAGGAGTGTTGTATGGCATTGAAGCTCGTTTGGAGGTTAGATAGTACAGTGTCCAAGGAAGGGCCAGAAGTATACAGAATGGTGTCGTCTGCGTAGAGGTGGATCAGGGAATCGCCCACAGCAAGAGCAACATCATTGATATATACAGAGAAAAGAGTCGGCCCGAGAATTGAACCCTGTGGTACCCCCATAGAGACTGCCAGAGGACCGGACAACATGCCCTCCGATTTGACACACTGAACTCTGTCTGCAAAGTAGTTGGTGAACCAGGCAAGGCAGTCATTAGAAAAACCGAGACTACTGAGTCTGCCGATAAGAATAAGGTGATTGACAGAGTCGAAAGCCTTGGCCAGGTCGATGAAGACGGCTGCACAGTACTGTCTTTTATCGATGGCGGTTATGATATCGTTTAGTACCTTGAGCGTAGTTGAGGTGCACCCGTGACCGGCTCGGAAACCGGATTGCACAGAGGAGAAGGTACGGTGGGATTTGAGATGGTCAGTGATCTGTTTGTTGACTTGGCTTTTGAAGACCTTAGATAGGCAGGGCAGGATGGATATAGGTCTGTAACAGTTTGGGTCTAGAGTGTCACCCAGGCTGGTAATAGGGGTTGCGACAATGGCGGCTGACAGTTTCAGAAATAGAGGGTCCAGATTGTCAAGCCCAGCTGATTTGTATGGGTCCAGGTTTTGCAGCTCTTTCAGAACATCTGCTATCTGGATTTGGGTAAAGGAGAAGCTGGGGAGGCTTGGGTGAGTAGCTGCGGGGGAGCTGTTGGCCGAGGTTGGAGTAGCCAGGAGGAATGGCCAGCCGTTGAGAAATGCTTGTTGAAGTTTTTGATTATCACGGATTTATCGGTGGTGACCATGTTACCTAGCCTCAGTGCAGTGGGCAGCTGGGAGGAGGTGCTCTTGTTCTCCATGGACTTTACAGTGTCCCAGAACTTTTTGGAGTTAGAGCTACAGGATGCAAATTTCTGCTTGAAAAAGCTGACTGCGTGTATTGGTTCCTGACTTCCCTGAACAGTTGCATATCGCGGGGACTATTCGATGCTATTGCAGTCCGCCACAGGACTGATGCTCCAGATCCTAAACTAGTCTAAAGAAGGCCAGTTGTATTGCCTCTTTAATCAGGACAACAGTTCTCAGCTGTGCTAACATAATTGCAAAAGAGTTTCTAATGATCAATTAGCCTTTTAAAATTAGCCTTTTACACAACGTGCCATTGGAACACAGGAGTGATGGTTGCTGATAATGGGCCTCTGTACGCCTATGTAGATATTCCATAAAAAACTCCAGCTACAATAGTAATTTACAACATTAACAATGCCTACACTGTATTTCTGATCAATTTTATGTTATTTTAATGTACCAAAAAAAAGGCTTTTCTTTCAAAAAGAAGGACTTCTAAGTGACCCCAAACTTTTGAACTGTAGTGTATGTTTCCCATGTCAATAAAGCCCCTTAAATTGAATTGAGAGCGGAGAGAAATGACCCAAGTAGCAAAGTAAACTATAGAAATGGACGTTACACACGCCGTATCACATTTAACAAACTAAACATTCAAATACTGGTATAGAAGGTAAAGTAAAAACCCAAACCGTTCCGTGCATCAATACCGGTATATCGTAAAATACAGTATACCGCCCAGCCCTACATCCACATCATATTCACACAGCAATATTATTTACACAATATATGAACCAGCACAAACAAAAAGCTAATTTCCCCTCTGGAAGTTCAACTTGTAACCCCAAATCCAATAAACATATAGGTATATAGGTATAGGTATATAGAATATAGGTTACAGCCTCCTGTGCCTCCTTGAATTTACTGTTTCATTATTCTAAGGTAGCACACTTTCCTCTCCAACCTCTCTGTATCTCTCCTTTCTGTCCATCACTGATATGTTCTCTCCTTTTCTGTTTTCCTCTCCCAGTTGACCATTCCTCTTATCTGTATTTGCCTTTCTCCCCCATTGGGATGTATTGTTTAACCTCAAATAGGAGCTGCCAATGCAAATTTCAGCCGGCTGTAAGAGGGGGATTTCCATAAAGGACTGTCTGTTGCAGTCTCATACAGTGTCATAGTTTCAGTTCCAGCTACAGCAAGTGCTCTATGAAATTAAGTGTGAATCTCTGTTTACTTTGGAACAGAAAGGGCACAATCCAATGAGGAGTAAGCAGCAGAAAGTGTGTTTATTCCTCTGCCATGACACAATTGACATGTTCTATCCAACTGGATATCAGTGTGCTCTTCAATTAAATACTATCTCTCCAGTGTCTTCCAGCCAAACCTCCCTTGAAATATCTACTGGAGTTCATGAAACCAACATCCATATTTTCCAACAGTAACTAATATGATGAATAAAATCCCAAGGGAAGTCTTGGGGATTTGAGGTCTGGTATTTTATGTAGTATGTCACAAAAATGTAGTTGCTCTGTGGCTCTGCAACCCAGTGGTGTTCTATAGAAATGAGGTTCTGTGCTGTTAGGATTAGGCTGGGTCATCTGGGGTCTGTTCAAGTGGTGTAGAGGTGGAGTGCAGAGGGAAGGGGGCTCTCTCTTTGGTATGGGGAGCTCATTTCTGTCCCTCACTACTTTGGCTCCCTGCCAGTAACATCCTCCCCCTCCCACACACTACCCCCCCTCTTCCCTCACTCTCCTCCCTCCTCTCCTACCCCTACTCTTCATAATCCAGTTTGAGTGCTCTGCCTGGCAACACTTCTCAGCAACAAGCCTGCTGTCGGCTGCTTCCCTTACATAGCAGATAATTAATGTTGCAGGTTAGGATAATTAGGTTAAGGTTAGGGAAAGGGTTATGGTTAGCTAAAATGCCCAAAAATGCAACTTTTGACATCAATTTGACGTGACTCACAGACAGCGGGTAGAAACGAGGAAGATCAGAAAGTAGAGGACTTTAAGAGAAGAACAGAGAGAACAGAGATCATTAAGTGTCCTGTGGTACACCACAGTGGCATGGTAGGGCTGGAGGTGGGGGTGGGCCACACATGGTTACAACTTATCTGATGGGTACCTCTGGTAAAGTTGAAAGTTGATGTGGTAAAACACAGCACTGCTTCAGTGATGCTGATGGGTGGTGAGCTCTGTAGCACAAAATGGCTGCCATGCATGATTTTGTTGGGAGCTATGATATGCTTGTTCTTTCAGTATCAGCTGATTGTTTTAGTTGATAAGATGAACACTGTATTATTAACTGGGAATCTTCAAATGGGTTATTTTGGTCCCTTGGGGGAGAAGACACACACTACCATGTAAATAGCATTCTAATGAATATGCACATTGTGAATAAATGGGTCACAAATGAAGGGCATCCACGTGCCCGTACATCACTGAGGACATATCCAGAGCCATTCAGAGAGAGAGACAGAGAAGAGACAACTGTCATGTGGGCTACCTTCAGACATATACAACTCAATGAGTTATACAACGTTTTCATAAAGCAGACTGGGATAAAACAACCCAATCTAATCTGTACGATAACATAATCATGCCAGACATTGGCATATCAAAGTCTACATGGTGTGTCTTGAGTTTCATGTAAATGTGAAATAAATGTGTTTCATAAACATATTGTTGATTGAAAGAAAATGGAATGCGATACTATGGGCTTAAGCTACCCACCTCCTTTGAGAAGCTGAGCCACTCGCCACAATCATTGTCTCTCTCTCCTGCTCCGGTGTCACGGTGTATCGCTGGAGCTCTCCATACTAGTCCTCATGATGACTTAGTGAACCACCACACTCACAAAGACAGCTGCCTTTAAATGTCTGATGTTTTGCACTTAATCAATGCAGCATTCATTGATGATTCAGATTGGGTTAGCTGGGATGGGAAAGGGGGATACCTAGTCAGTTGTACAACTGAAAACATTCAACTGAAATGTGTCTCCGCATTTAACCCTCTGAATCAGAGGTGTGGGGGGCTGCCTTAATCAACATCCACGTCATCGGCGCCCGGGGTACAGTGACTCACAGATAGCACTGCCTTGCTCAGGGGTAGAACAACAGATTTTTACCTTGTCAGCTTGGGGATTCAATACAGCAACCTTTCGGTTACTGGCCCAACCCAATGCTCCTACCCACCAGGCTACCTGCAGCCCCAGGATAGGGTGGATGAGACGATGGACACACCTGGTGGTTGTTCTCTCTCTGCCATTTTGAGAGCTCACTAAAGTGTCATGAGAGAGAGCGCCACAGGCTCCTAAATAAACTACATAATAGCTGATAGCTGATGCTAAATTCTCTCTAGGTCTTTCTCTCTCTCTCTTTCTTTCTCTCCCTCTCTCTCTCATTTTGAGAGTTCAATGAAGTGTCATGAGACGGATAATATCTCTCTGACTGACACACAAACACACACTGTTTAAGAAAATCCCAAATGACGTTAATTCAAGCACTCAAGATCTCCCTCCAAAACCTACATGATTGTGTGTATGTGCACATATAAATAAGTGTTTGATACCAATTCATATTTGTTGAATATGACTACAGTCACATGGGCATAAAGAAATGGAGTGAGTGGATGATGTTTATGTATGTGTGATCCACAAACAGGAGCATCGTTTGAACAGAGTAATGAGAGTTGTATTGATCCTGCAGCACCCGGCCCTCCTGTAAGGGGCGGTAGAGGTAGAGCAGTACTCACTATTGGGCGGAGTCATTGAGCTGGTATTCTCGGGCGCGGCTGAAGCACTCCTGGATGCCGGAGTCGGACCACAGGTGGATCATAGCCCCCAGGAGCTCAGGAGAGTATGGCTCGGTGTCCTCCATACGACTCACCACGTCACACACCAGCTTAGCATCAGCCTGAGGAGGGAGAGGAACAACAGGTACATTACAGCACAACCTATACACACAAGCCTGTAGAGAGGAAAAGGCAAAGCACTCACATTAAGTATTCATACCACAGAATAAAACCAGAGAGGTATTTCCTGTGCAGAGATAAAAAATACTCCTAAAATTACAGTGTAAATAGAAAATAGATACAGTTGAAATCAGAAGTTTACATACACCTTAGCCAAATACATTTAAACTCAGTTTTTCACAATTCCTGACATTTAATCCTAGTAAAAATTCACCGTCTTAGGTCAGTTAGGATCACCACTTTATTTTAAGAATGTGAAATGTCAGAATAATAGTAGAGAGAATTATTTCTTTCAGCTTTTATTTCTTTCATCACATTCCCAGTGGATCAGAAGTTTACATACACTCAATTAGTATTTCGTAGCATTGCCTTTAAATTGTTTAACTTGGATCAAACGTTTCGGGTATCCTTCCACAAGCTTCCCACAATAAGTTGGGTGAATTTTGGCCCATTCCTGACAGAGCTGGTGTGACTTTGTTGTCCTTAAGCCATTTTGCCACAACTTTGGAAGTATGCTTGGGGTCATTGTACATTTGGAAGACCCATTTGCAACCAAGCTTTAACTGATGTTTTGAGATGTTGCTTCAATATATCCACATAATTTTCCTCCCTCATGATGCAATCTATTTTGTGAAGTGCACCAGTCCCTCCTGCAGCAAAGCACCCCCACAACATGATGCTGCCACCCCTGTGCTTCATGGTTGGGATAGTGTTCTTCGGCTTGCAAGCCTCCCCCTTTTTCTTCCAAACATAACGATTGTCATTATGGCCAAACAGTTCTATGTTTGTTTCATCAGACCAGAGGATATTTCTCAGAAAAGTACAATCTTAGTCCCCATGTGCAGTTGCAAACCGTAGTCTAGCTTTTTTATGTCAGTTTTGGAGAGGTGGCTTCTTCCTTGCTGAGCAGCCTTTCAGGTCATGTCAATATAGGACTGTTTTACTGTGGACATAGATACTTTTGTAACTGATTCCTCCAGCACCTTCACAAGGTCCTTTGCTGTGGTTCTGGGATTGATTTGCACTTTTCGCACCAAAGTACGTTCTTCTCCAGGAGACAGAACACGTCTCCTTCCTGAGCGGTATGATGGCTGCGTGGTCCCATGGTGTTTATACTTGCGTACTATTGTTTGCACAGATGAAGGTGGCACCTTCAGGTGTTTGGAAATTGCTCCTAAGGATGAACCAGACTTGGGAGCAAGAGGTCTTGGCTGATTTATTTTGATTTTCCCATGATGTCAAGCAAAGAGGCACTGAGTTTGAAGGTAGGCCTTGAAATACATCCACAGGTACACCTCCAATTGACCTAAATAATGTCAATTAGCCTATCAGAAGCTTCTAAAGCCATGACATAATTTTCTGGAATTTTCCAAGCTGTTTAAAGGCACAGTCAACTTAGCGTATGTAAACTTCTGACCCACTGGAATTGTGATACAGTGCATTATAAGTGAAATAATCTGTCTGTAAACAATTGTTGGAATCACTTGTGTCATGCACAAAGTAGATGTGCTAACCAACTTGCTAAAACTATAGTTTGTCAAGTGGAGTAGTTGAAAAACAAGTTTTAATGACTACAACCTAAGTGTATGCAAACTTCCGACTTCAACTGTACATCCAATCTAGGCGCTGAAATGAAATAACTGTTTTCATTCCACTAGTGTCAACAAATGCAAGGGTCACAGTAGAGGATCATCCTGGAAGGAGTGACCAAACAGTAGTCACGATGCCCCGAACTACACACGGGTTCTGGGAAAGCTGAGAGTGTGTTAGCCCTTACTGCCGACTCTCCACTGCCTGGCCAGAGAGGCCTGCAACAGTAACTCAGTTACAGGCTGGGCATCATGTGTGTGAGTGTGTGTGTGTGTGTGTGTGTGTGTGTGTGTGCCCCACTACTCTGCCTCTCTCCTCTGCAGCTGCTAATCCCACCCGCTTCCTGTTGGCTCGGACCCCTATTCCACACTTAAACCTGACACACACACACACACACACACGATACACAGATATAAAGGACACATGAAATAAAAATAAAAAATAGAGACACTGAGACAGTGGTCCTCTGTAGCTTAGTTGATAGCGCATGGCGTTTGCTATACCAGGATAGTGAGGTCGATTCCTGGGACCGTCCATACTTAAAAAGTGTCTGCTAAACAGCATAAACAATATATACAGTGAGAGGGTCACCACGACAATAGAGTGCAGCTGTAATCTCTGTTCCTCTGAGGACAGAGTGAGAGAAGGCTGGAGGAGGGCAGACACTTGTTCCTCAAAGGCTTGAGATCAGAACCCAGTGGTTTCTCTGTAGTGAGTATTGGGGTGTGATAACATGGGAGTGTAGGGAGTCATTGACCTGTATGCCCTCTCTGAGTGACCATGTGCAGTTGACACTAGAGGTCGACCGATTAATCGGAATGGCCGATTAATTAGGGCCGGTTTCAAGTTTTCATAACAAACAAACAAACATATTTTACATGGCACACATTTTTACATGGCACACATTTTTACATGGCACATGCATGGCACATATTGCATATTGGCACATATTACTTTCTTCTCCAACACTTAGTTTTTGCATTATTTAAACCAAATTGAACATGTTTCATTATTTATTTGATGCTAAATTGATTTTATTGGTGTATTATATGAAGTTAAAATAAGTGTTCATTCAGTATTGTTGTAATTGTCATTATTACAAAAAAAAAATTGTCAGATTAATCGGTATCAGCTTTTTTGGTCCTCCAATAACCGGTATCGGCGTTGAAAAATCATAATCGGTCGACCTCTAGTTGACACCAACCATAGTACTTGACTAACAGGCTCTAGTCTGTCCTGTGACATGCTCTCCAGCCTGTCTGCCACTCACAGCACCAATCAGGAGCGTAGTTACCAACAGAGCAAAGGTCATGGGGCATCACTAAGAAAAAAAGAAAACCCTCCTCAGCTTCTGTTTCACCACCTGCTCCTGCTCTGAAGCTGATCAATACCCAGTCATTGATAATGATCTACACACTGGATACACATGTTGTGTGCACACACACACCCACCTTCTAGCTGCGATCTCCTCTATAATGGTAGAGAGGATGAGGCAAGAGGATGTTACAGAAAAAAAAGATGGCAGGAGAAATGGCTCTTTCTCTCTTTTTCACTTCCTCTAATCTCCTCACTTGCTTAACACTTCCCCTCCTTACGTCATTTCACCAATGTCTTTCAGTCCTCTTTATGTAGCATCGATCCAAAGTTACACTCAAACACAAAGCCATGCAGTGTCTGCAGCCAAGGCACTGAAAAGAGTGTTTTGTTCCTTTAAGCAGGAGAGCCAGGCAGCTTAGCTTTGACAAAGCCCAGCGTTTTAGGGTCAGACTCCCTCAGCAGTCCTAACCTGGGGGAGAGAGGCTAGGCCAGCCAACTGAGCAGGGAGAGGGAGGAACACTTCAACCCAAATCAGCACAAAAACAAGTGTGAGAAATGGAAGATAGAGTGTTGATAGCAGAGAGAGAACTGAGAATCAGGTTGGAATCTGTGATCTCCGTAGATTCTCTACGCTATACAGTGTTATCCCTGGTGGGAGAGAGAGACTGCATTGTTCACATCAGCATGAGAGCACTGGAGACATCTGGAGCCCAGCACAGGAGAAGTGACAGGAACTGCTATCACCAATTAAAGTCTGACACTAAAATACCTCTCACTGTGAGATGAACTGAGACTAGGAAACCAAGAAGCTGCTGTTGTAGCTTAAATGATTATACCACCTGTATTACCATATTACCTGTTCCAAGATGGCTGCTCAAATAAAGCTTGCCAATATACATTCAGGACGTGTCTGAGAGCATCAAAACGGTGATGTATCATGGGTAAATTGTGACTGACTGATCAACAAATACTATTGATGAGTTATTTATGATGCAAGGTGATTTGACTCACCTTTAAAGTTGACTGCAATGTCGAAAGCGCCCAGTCTTTCGACAGATCAACATGGTGATTGATGACAGAGTTGGGTAAAATGTTTTTGATTGGACAGGGGAGACTCTCTCTCCTCCTTCCTAGTAATCCTAACCTTTAAGTACAGGCCCTGTGAACTCTGTAGGTCGCACCTCTTCCACTATAGACGGTTTCAACAGTCAAAACAAAAACAAACCCACGCATGGCCTGAGAGGAACCAACTGCACTGACCACTGACTGATATCAGCCTGAGTGGGCATTTATCCACATTCCTTACCCCAATCCTAAATGGATGTTTTCCAAAGTGAAGAGAAGAAACGTGAATAGCCCAATACAGGGAAAGGCTGATAGCACCTTCAAGCATAAACCTCATCCCACCTTTGCAGCATGGAAACCTAGGGACCGTGAAATGTAAAATTCTGGACTGTGAAATGTGGCGCATTATAAACTCCATGGGCCCAGTCTAGTCAAGATAGCCTCCATTGATTTAGTGTTAAGCAGTGGAGGCTGCTGAGGGGAGAACGGCTCATAATAAAGCTGGAATGGAGTGGTATCAAACACAAACACGTGGTTTCCATGTGAAAGACCTTGGATCATTGTTACTCTAACTTCCGCGACGCATATAAGGCCCTGCCCCGCCCCCCTTTCGGAAAAGCTGACCACGACTCCATTTTGTTGATCCCTGCCTACAGACAGAAACTAAAACAAGAGGCTCCCACGCTGAGGTCTGTCCAACGCTGGTCCGACCAAGCTGACTCCACACTCCAAGACTGCTTCCATCACGTGGACTGGGACATGTTTCGTATTGCGTCAGACAACAACATTGACGAATACGCTGATTCGGTGTGCGAGTTCATTAGAACGTGCGTTGAAGATGTCGTTCCCATAGCAACGATTAAAACATTCCCTAACCAGAAACCGTGGATTGATGGCAGCATTCGTGTGAAACTGAAAGCGCGAACCACTGCTTTTAATCAGGGCAAGGTGTCTGGTAACATGACCGAATACAAACAGTGCAGCTATTCCCTCCGCAAGGCTATCAAACAAGCTAAGCGTCAGTACAGAGACAAAGTAGAATCTCAATTCAACGGCTCAGACACAAGAGGCATGTGGCAGGGTCTACAGTCAATCACGGACTACAGGAAGAAATCCAGCCCAGTCACGGACCAGGATGTCCTGCTCCCAGGCAGACTAAATAACTTTTTTGCCCGCTTTGAGGACAATACAGTGCCACTGACACGGCCTGCAACGAAAACTTGCGGTCTCTCCTTCACTGCAGCCGAGGTGAGTAAGACATTTAAACGTGTTAACCCTCGCAAGGCTGCAGGCCCAGACGGCATCCCCAGCCGCGCCCTCAGAGCATGCGCAGACCAGCTGGCCGGTGTGTTTACGGACATATTCAATCAATCCCTATACCAGTCTGCTGTTCCCACATGCTTCAAGAGGGCCACCATTGTTCCTGTTCCCAAGAAAGCTAAGGTAACTGAGCTAAACGACTACCGCCCCGTAGCACTCACTTCCGTCATCATGAAGTGCTTTGAGAGACTAGTCAAGGACCATATCACCTCCACCCTACCTGACACCCTAGACCCACTCCAATTTGCTTACCGCCCAAATAGGTCCACAGACGATGCAATCTCAACCACACTGCACACTGCCCTAACCCATCTGGACAAGAGGAATACCTATGTGAGAATGCTGTTCATTGACTACAGCTCGGCATTCAACACCATAGTACCCTCCAAGCTCGTCATCAAGCTCGAGACCCTGGGTCTCGACCCCGCCCTGTGCAACTGGGTACTGGACTTCCTGACGGGCCGCCCCCAGGTGGTGAGGGTAGGCAACAACATCTCCTCCCCGCTGATCCTCAACACTGGGGCCCCACAAGGGTGCGTTCTGAGCCCTCTCCTGTACTCCCTGTTCACCCACGACTGCGTGGCCACGCACGCCTCCAACTCAATCATCAAGTTTGCGGACGACACAACAGTGGTAGGCTTGATTACCAACAACGACGAGACGGCCTACAGGGAGGAGGTGAGGGCCCTCGGAGTGTGGTGTCAGGAAAATAACCTCACACTCAACGTCAACAAAACTAAGGAGATGATTGTGGACTTCAGGAAACAGCAGAGGGAACACCCCCCTATCCACATCGATGGAACAGTAGTGGAGAGGGTAGCAAGTTTTAAGTTCCTCGGCATACACATCACAGACAAACTGAATTGGTCCACTCACACAGACAGCATTGTGAAGAAGGCGCAGCAGCGCCTCTTCAACCTCAGGAGGCTGAAGAAATTCGGCTTGTCACCAAAAGCACTCACAAACTTCTACAGATGCACAATCGAGAGCATCCTGGCGGGCTGTATCACCGCCTGGTACGGCAACTGCTCCGCCCTCAACCGTAAGGCTCTCCAGAGGGTAGTGAGGTCTGCACAACGCATCACCGGGGGCAAACTACCTGCCCTCCAGGACACCTACACCACCCGATGTCACAGGAAGGCCATAAAGATCATCAAGGACATCAACCACCCGAGCCACTGCCTGTTCACCCCGCTATCATCCAGAAGGCGAGGTCAGTACAGGTGCATCAAAGCTGGGACCGAGAGACTGAAAAACAGCTTCTATCTCAAGGCTATCAGACTGTTAAACAGCCACCACTAACATTGAGTGGCTGCTGCCAACACACTGACACTGACTCAACTCCAGCCACTTTAATAATGGGAATTGATGGGAAATGATGTAAATATATCACTAGCCACTTTAAACAATGCTACCTTATATAATGTTACTTACCCTACATTATTCATCTCATAGGCATACGTATATACTGTACTCTATATCATCGACTGTATCCTTATGTAATACATGTATCACTAGCCACTTTAACTATGCCACTTTGTTTACATACTCATCTCATATGTATATACTGTACTCGATACAATCTACTGTATCTGCCTATGCTGCTCTGTACCATCACTCATTCATATATCCTTATGTACATATTCTTTATCCCCTCACACTGTGTACAAGACAGTAGTTTTGGAATTGTTAGTTAGATTACTTGTTGGTTATTACTGCATTGTCGGAACTAGAAGCACAAGCATTTCGCTATACTCGCATTAACATCTGCTAACCATGTGTATGTGACAAATAAAATTTGATTTGATTTGATGCCATTCCATTGACTCCATTCTAGCCATTTTTATGAGCTGTCCTCCCCTCAGCAGCCTCCACTGGTGTTGAGGCAGCGACAGAGGCAACCTTTCCTTCCTAACTAGGGCAGGGCCATCAGAGACGATCTACTTACTGCTGAGATACTGTATATATGGTCCCTGGTCCCTTCCTGAGCCTGGCTGCTACCTGCACCCTGCCTGCCTCCTGGTCTTGTGCGGGCCCACATCAAACAGGTGCCTCCCTGCTTACCCTTCTCACCCAGCACCACTACACCCCAGCACCAGCACAGATTAGGATTAAAACAAGGCCGCAAAGTGCCTGTTTATTGGTATGATGATAATCCCTTCTCAGACTGTCATTACGATGCCTCGTGTCCTACTGTACTCCCATTCTAAGCTACTGCTACCTTGTTATCTTCAAGAATAAACCTTTTGACCACAGCTAAAAACAGAGGATTAGAATAGGGATAGGGATAAAGGGGTGCAGGTTAAACATAATTTAGGATATGTTTAGGCTACATGCAATACTATACTAGCCTGGTCCCAGATCTGTTATATTTGGCATAACAAGGACCATACTGTATGACTTGGCTATACAGCACAAAGAGATCTGTGATCAGGCTAGTAGGCTAGTACTTTACCCCTGGGTTACATAACTTCCTGTTCCACTGTAACAGTATGTGTGGTGGGTGAGCTGAACAGCACTCCATTCCATTGATGATCCTGAGAGGATGTACAGTAATTATGGATGTGATGCTGTGATGACTGTGTGTGTGTGTGTGTGTGTATTTGTGCTTGGACATGGATCACTGGGCCTCATGGCCCTAAACAAGGTACAATATGGGGAGATACTGTGGCAGCTGCCTGCACTGAGCTCCTCAGAGGAGAGATGCTACTCTGATTACAGTAGAACCACAGCAGAGGCTGTTAAAACCCCTGGAGCCTCCATTATTGGCCTGTAACAGATAAGGAAAACATTGATCACTTCAGTTTACGTCTCTCTCTATACCACATGTTGTGTCCTGTACTGTACAGTAACTATACAAACAGATGATTGGTCTGTGGACAAACCGTCATGACACATTACAATTAGACAGTGGGCTAATCAGAGCCAGAGAGATAGAGGGGTCAGCTATGGGCCATAGACGGGCTGGGAGCCTCTAAACCTAGAACATGCAGGAAACAGACAGACAGACACATACGCTTGGCAGGTCAAATGGCTGCTTCCTCTGCCTCTCCCAGGAGAGACCAGTGGCCTGATTCAATTTCCTGAGACAAAGCTCTGATACTACTGTTATTTACATAAACCTCTCCTTTCTCTGTCTTTTCCCTTTATTCCCCTCTCTGTGCTTGTGAATTTGGCCCCACAGCTGGAGTGAGGCCAATGAATGGATGTCTTTCTGTGAGCAGCACAGTTGAATTAGCCTTGGAGGAAAAGGTCAAAGATCAATGCTCAATAGCATTAGCTGTCCTGGGGCACAAAATGGGCCCCAAAATGGGCATTCTTCAGGAAGCTCCATATGAAAACAAAACTGTATTCGGTATCAACATCTATGATAATCACCTGGCCACACATAACTGTAGAGCATAATCCAGCAGAGAAGAACGTAGCTGAAGGTAAACCAGCATGAAGCCAGAGAAAGGCCACTCTGCCAGCATATTCAATAGAAAAGAACACAGTACATTAGAATACGGGTCATTCCATGTCATTTCAGCAAGCCATGACACCCACCATCTCAGATTGTTCTGAAATCGTTTCTGTAGTTAGAAACAGATAAGATTAGCATTCCTGCAACATTATTTTGTTGAAATATCATTGGATCTCTGAGAAATTAAGCTAATTGATTGCACACAAATGGGCATTTTTAATTTATAGGATTCATATAATATTCAATAAATATATTCCCTAACTTTTGATTTGGACCAAAGGTTTTTTATAACAATGAGTAAGACGAGGAATCCAAAGAAATGGTCAAAAGTCCCCCACGGACTGATGAACCCATATACAGATAAGCATATGTTGGTCACAGTAGGGGCATGGAAGACCAGTCGGTATCAGAAAACCAGTCAGTATCTGGTGTGACCACCATTTATCATGCTGAAACATGAGGTGATGGTGGTGGATGAATGGCACGACAATGGGCCTCAGGATCTCATCACGGTATCTCTGTGCATTCAAACTGCCATCGATAAAATGCAATTGTGTTCGTTGTTCGTAGTTTATGCCTGCCCATACCATAACCCCACTGTCACCATGGAGCACTCTGTTCACAATGTTGACGTCAGCCAACCACACACCCACACATGACGCCATACACGCAATCAGCATGTCAATTGCACGCTCCCACAAAACTTGAGACATGTGGCATTGTGTTGTGTGACCAAATTGCACATTTTAGAGTGGCCTTCTATTGTCCCCAGCACAAGGTGCACTTGTGTAATGATCATGCTGTTTAATCAGTTTCTTGATATGCCACACCTGTCAGGTGGATGGATTATATTGGAAAATATAAATGCTCACTAACAGGGATGTAAACAGATTTGCACAAAGAAATGTAGAGAAATACGCTTTTTGTGCATATGGAACATTTCTGGGATCTTTTATTTCAGCTCATGAAACATGGGATCCTAAATGATTTTCCAATCGTTTTTTTCGGAACAGAACCATCAATGTTTTTGTTCCGTTCCACAGTTCCGACCAGCCAAATAAAGTTCTGAACCGGTTCGATCCCCCCAAAAAGTAAATTTTGCTTGACATTAAATGACTCCACCAATCAGTGCAGATAGAGCAGCTTTCTATGGAGCGGGCAAGCTATAGTTGTTTACATGCATTGGACAAACAGAAGTGTAGGGTGCAAGATGCGACTGAAATTGTGTGGGTGGGGAGAGAGTGAGAGAAAGTGGTGGAGGAGGCTTTTCTTGAAGTGCCGGGCATCTTGTTATGACAAGCATTATCTGAATTAAAATCACACAATTATACCTAAGGAGGAGTGGCTTCTATGAAGGAACTTTGAATGTCTTTGAACTTCGGAGAGTTGACTTAACGTTGGACCAGAGCTAACTTGCTAGCTAGCTAACAAGCTTGTGTGTGCAGAGTGGCACCAGAAATGTAATATAAACACGTCTTACCTTTTTGTAGTTAATAAATCCAATGTGAAAAGTGATAACCATAGTATCCTTAACTAGTTAAGGTTTCCCTTCACTGGAACGAAGGGGTGTAGCCCAAACCATGGATAACAGCCGCAGGCCATTATTCTTCCTCTACCAAACTTTACATTTGGCACTATGCATTCTTGCAGGTAGCGTTCTTCAGGCTACCGCCAAACCCAGATTCGTCTGTCAGAGTGCCAGATGGTGAAGCTTGATTCATCACTCCAGAGAACGAGTTTCCACTGCTCCAGAGTCCAATGGCGGCGAGCTTTACACCACTCCAGCCGACGCTTGTCATTGTGCAGCCATGGAAACCCATTTCAGCAAGCTCCCGACGAACAGTTCTAGTGCTGACTCTAGTGCTGATGTTGCTTCCAGGTGCAGTTTGGATCTTGGTACTGAGTGTTGCAACCAAGGACAGACGATTTTTGCACGCTACGTGCTTCAGCACTCGGCGGTCCCATTCTGTGAGCTTGCGGCTGAGCCTTTGTTACTCCTAGACGTTTCCACTTCACTTCACAGCTCTTACAGTTGACTGGGGCAGCTCTAGCAGGGCTGAAAGTTCACGAACTGACTTGTTGTAAAGGTGGCATCCTATGATGGTGCCACCCTGTAAGTCACTGAGCTTGTCTATGGAGATTGCACGGCTGTGTGTTTGATTTTATACACCTGTCAGCAACAGGTGTGGCTGAAATAGCTGAATCCACTGTTTTGAAGGGGTGTCCACATACCTCTGAATATATAGTGTTCATACAGAGACAAGGACAAACCTCCTCTTCAACATGGATGGTACAGTATTGTGTGCTTTGAGAATAACTGTAGATACTGTATAGGTCATACCACCTCAAAAAACACAAGAAAGAGGATTTCTACACCCACCATCTCAGATTGTTTTGAAATTGTTTCTGTTTTTGGAAACATAAGATTAGCACTCCTGCAATATTATTAAATCCAGAAAAATAACAAATATTTTAGAAAATCAGAACCGGGAACGAAAGTGATCTATACTGTTCCAGAACAGAACAGTTATTTAAAATCATGGGAACCGTTCTTTTAGGCTCCGGGCATTTTTTTCCAGCCCCCAAAAAGCGAGAAAGTCTATTTAAAGCCCTCACTCTGTCACTCAGAAACTTATTCCAGTGTCTGCCTGCCAGTTGGAAATCTTTACCAGTGTGTGTGCATGTGTAGGCTACCTGCTCCTCCCGCTCTGACGCATAGATTACTGTCGCCTACTGACATTACAAACATCATTCAGAAATTAGGGAGAGAGATTTTTAATTAGAGAAGAATGGATTAACAGCATACAATGACATTCTAGAAGATTCTCTGCTTCCAACTTTGTGGCAACAGTTTGGAGAAGGCCCGTTCCTGTTTCAGCATGACAATGCCCCCGTGCACAAAGAGAGGTCCATACAGAAATGGTTTGTCGAGATCGGTGTGGGAGAACTTGACTGACCTGCACAGAGCCATGACTTCAACCCCATCGAACACCTTTGGGATGAATTGGAACGCCGACTGCGAGCCAGGTCTAATCGCCCAACATCAGTGCCCGACCTCACTAATGCTCTTGTGGCTGAATGGAAGCAAGTCCCCGCAGCAATGTTCCAACATCTAGTGGAAAACCTTCCTAGAAGAGTAGTGTTATCGCAGCAATGGGGGGACCAACTCCATATTAATGCCCATGACTTTGGAATGAGATGTTCGACGAGCAGGTGTCCACATACTTTTGGTCATGTAGTGTATGTATGTATGGCGATAATGACATCACAGTAGGCTGTGTCCACTGAGACATGACTGGAATTCTGAAACAATACCTCCTTCATTCCCCATTTCTTCACATTTCTCCCTCTATCGCTCTCTCTCTCTTCATCTCTATCCCTCATGTCCTTCTTCACCTGTCCCTTCTGCTTTCTTTCTTCACCCCTCCCTTTCCATGTGTGTTTTTTTCCATTTACCTCTCACCTCTCTCATCATCTTTGGATAGATTGTTATGTCATCACACTCCACGGGGCACTTCTGATTCACAGATAGGCATAGAGCCTTTTCTAAACGGACACTGAATTGAAACTCAGATATTTACTACCCCCCCTCGCTGCTGCCAGCCCTCCTCTTCACTTCATTATCGTGTCTCTCTTTCTCTGTCACTGGCTCACAGGTTCCACCCTCCCTGCCTTCCTCTTCACTCCTCCGCACCATGTGACAGTCAGCTACAGTTGCCATGGTTACCAGGCCCTTCCTGGGGAATGCAATCTTGGGTCTCTCTCTCTGTCTCTCTTGTCTTTCTCTCCCTCCCTCTCTGAATTATTGATCTGATAGAATATTTAACTGTTATTCTGCTTTCTTGCTGAATGGTCCAGTTGTGGCCTAATGTCTGCCAGCCAGGCCTTAAAGGCCCTGCCGTGTGGTAGGGTACTTGGCGTTGTGGCTCAGCCTCTGTTGCCACACTAAGTGGAGCCCATTGGCCATGCCCACCATGGACGCCACTCATCTCACATACACAGAGCTGAGCTACAGAGCGCCAGAGCCACTGCCAGCCCCGACCCCCACATTGCCTCACCATTAACCAGCCAGGGGTGGCTCCTGCCTCCCGCTGCTACGTCACCCAGCACAGGGAATACACACACTCCCCACACCATGTCCAAAAGGACATGTGGTGATGATACCTGTCTGCGTAGTGAGAAATTCCTGTGCATGCCTATGATAACAGCTATATATATCAAAGAGTGTCTCTAGCTAATTCAGGCACCAGATGATGTAGGGTTAGTAAAATGAGACACAGAAGCTAAATGGTGGAGAGAAACACATGAGCCAAATTCGTCTTCCATATGCCAGATGTTCACAATCAGAGCAATCCAGAAGCCAATATGACTGCAGATTGTTTTAGTGAAACATATCAAAGAATCATTAAGTTCATATTCAAACAGACCAGAACAAAACTAGGAACATCCTCAATGAAACGTCACAAGGCCAGGTGATGTGCTGTTTTTGTGCTGTTTGGTTTTCTGTTTCCATACTAACGTTAACCAAACGTTCATTCCACCATGCATGTCATGTCATGTTTCACTTATGTACCAAGAGTTTGAACCTCTACTGTCAGATCTATGTCTCTTTCTCTCTGTAATAATAGAATCAGGGACATTATCCTCATTGTCAGAGACCTACACCACTGAGTGGCTGGAAACTAGATCTGGATCTGGGTCACACTGCCATGCTGCCTGCTCTGCTGCCCGCTCTGCTGCCCGCTCTGCTGCCCGCTCTGCTGCCTGCTCTGCTGCTAGCTCCCTGACCTATGAGATGCCACAGAGCAACTTGTGGAACTCTGGACTTTTAGAGTTAAAGAGCGCTCCACTCTGCTCTGCTTGTCTGAGTCTCTCCACTCCACTGCTGTCTCCAACAACATCAGCCCGGCCCGCTCCTCCCCACTTCTCTCTGCTCAGTTTTCATTTCAGCTCCTCTCTGTCTCAGAGACTTCATAGACTTCACACAAGCTGCCACCTTCACCCCTCTGAAACACACCTCAGTGAGACTCCGCCCTTTTAGGTGTCAATCTTTCTCACCATTCTGCACAGGCAATAGGCTATGTGGTTAATATTACACCTACTAGTAGGCAGGTAGCACATGGCTTCAGTAGGGTTGCTGGATGCACCATGAACATTACCAGAGGATCTCAGCTATCTCACTCCTCACTCTCTGTCTTGGCGCATGGCCACAGTAGGTACAGCATGCAGGAAAAACACAACATCCTTTCTGTTGCACCCCCATACGGAGCTATCTCCAACCCTTAACCCCACCCATCTCAGGTGTCCCAGATAAATTTGAAGGGGGAAATCAAATTAAGCCTGCGAATAACAAACAACATGGGCGTTGGCTCATTGCTATGGCAGGCTGGCCAGTAATTAGACAGGCCTGTGTACCCAGCCAGGTGGAAATGACGTGCCCACAGGTGGGGGTGGAGTTGGCCCACAGTGGCGCCCGCCTGGCAGGACCCCCGGGACACCACATAGGGAGGGGTAATTAGACAGAGTGCAACAGGATCCATATCTTCTCCTGTCTTAACGTTACTGCTTTGTCATCATCCTGACCTATAACTTTTCATTTCATACTCAGGTTGTAGTAGTAGTGGTGGTCCATTAGTAAAGAATGGGTGAGAGACGAGTGCAACAATGGAGAAGGGATGTGTTCCCATATTGTCTCTATGTACAGTATGTAAGTATTGAGGTACCGATCACAGAGGATAAACCTTGGATTTAAAATGAATCCAATGCAATTCCACCCCTTAAACCACTCCAAATAGCACCAACAGGAAGCCATAGTATCCCCCCACTTAAGCCTCTGAGAGAGATGGTGTTATATAGGGAGAAGGAAAAAGAAAAAAAAGCAGAGAAAATGTAAAAAGAAAGAAAGTCCGGGCCCTATTCAGAGCCATCCCGGCCAATGAAAGGCTGAGATCACATAGATGTACTGTTCCTGTTCCTCTTCAAGTGTCCGATGAGCTGTGTCTCTGTGGCAACCGCCTGTTTCCTAGCAGTACATCACAGCTTATGGAAAAATGAATGAAAATCCACCCTGAGAGAGCGGGAAGGGAAGAGAGCAGGAAGGCCAGAAAACAAGATGTCCACAGTGTTACCGACAAACCAGGAAAAACAAGCTGGTGCTCCCTCTGTGTGGCGAGAGGAACATAATCACACCCAAGACTAACAAACCATCAGTAGCCAGTGGTGTGGAAGAGAGGACTGGACACACAGCACACTTAAACTGGCACACACACACACATACACACACAGACAGCAGGGTTGATTGCTGCTCATCAGCTAAATATACATCTCAGCTCTGAATGCATTAGTTTGATAGCTGTAAGATAAGAACTGTTGAATTAGATTCTTATTTTCTCAGTTTGTTAGATGAAAAAGTACCCAGTACCCTAGTTTCCAGCCACTCAGTGGTGTAAGAATGCTAATGCATCTATAAAACACTGAGAAAAGTAGTCACTCAAACCACCATTGTCCCAAGTGCTCTGTCTGTAACCCACACACAAACACACTAAAACACACATGCATATCTCAAATCAAATCAAAGTTTGTATGCATACCTGTGTGTGTATTTGTGTGTGTGTGTGTGTGTGTGTGTGTGTGTGTGTGTGTGTGTGTGTGTGTGTGTGTGTGTGTGTGTGTGTGTGTGCAAGCAGTGTATTCCTGCTGTCTTTACGAAGCTCTCAGGCAGACAATTAAATACAGTATAAGCGGTTATTGCCACAACCACCCATCTCCCACACCAAGCCTAGCCTAGGCTACAGCTGGCAGTCAATCACCAGTTGAACTGGAACATACTGTTGGGACCAGGGGAAACAGGACAGGATAGGACGTCTCCAGTGGACATCATCCATCTACTACTTTTAGCTACTACTGCTAATAGCCTACTGCTACTGTTACATCTGCCCCTGCCACGCCCTCTACTTCTCATCCTGTGTCTCCCTAATCTGCCCCCACTCCCCCAGTGCTCTCTCCCTCTCTGTGTGGGTGTATCTGATTGTGTGAGTAGAAACAGATGTGCTGGAGTCAGAGCAGATCCCCACCAGCTGCAACTTGTTCCATAATCAAGACCTCTACAAATACTTAGCACTGCCACTTCCAGTTGCCAGATCGTAGCCTCTGCTCAGTCAGTCTGCATTTCAAGTCGTTTGTTCCTGCATAGATCTTGTTATCCTGTGGTGCCTGTTTTCCCTAGCCTGACGCTGCTTTTCTCTCCACTGCAGTTCCGTCCACTCGGACTCTGGTCCCTGTCTCCAGTCCCTCGTCTCGTCAGTCCTGCTTCCTAGCCCTGGAACTCCGCTTTACTGCTTCCTTGGATTCCGCTCTGGACCTGCTTACCCTGCCCCTACTCCCCTCGCCCCGGCCGCAGACTCAGTTCCTGGTTCTCTGTTACCTGCCTGAGCTCCCCCTGGCTCCCCCCACTTGCAATAAATACCTTGGTTAACTTATCCCTGTCTCCTTGTCTGAGTCTGCACTTGGGTTCACCAGCTACTATTACTACTATTACTAGTATTAATACTACTACTACTGCTAATAGACGATTACTACTACCACAACTTCTATTACTACTACTACCAATAGCCTACTAATAGCCTACTACTAGTACTACTATTACTTTGACTACTGCTAATAGCCTACTACAACTATGATTACTACTATTACTACTAATAATAATAGGCTACTACTACTACTATTACTACTACTACTACCATTACTACTACCACGACTAATAGTGCTACTAATAGCCTACTACTTTTACTACTACTACTACTAGCCTACCACTTTTACTACTACTACTACTACCACTAACTACTCAAGGTGCTAATACCCTACTACTACTACTACTGCTAATATCCTACAACTACTACTACTACTACTACTACTATGACTACAACTAACTACTCCTGCTAATAGCCTACTACAACTATGACTATAACTATGACTACTACTACTACTACTAACTTCTAGTGCTAATATCCTACTACTACTACTACTACTACTGCTACTACTACTACTACAACAACTACTACCGCTACTAATAGTCTACTACTTTTACTACTACTACTACTACTACTAGCCTACAACTTTTACTACTATTACGACTACTACTACTACTAATTACTAGTGGTGCTAATAGCCTACTACTAACACTGATAATATCCTACAACTACTACTACAACTAACTACTACTTGTTACGGATACAGTTATCCTGTGTGAGTATCCTGTGTGTGTGTGCTTCTTTTCTCTCATTCTCCCCTCACAGGTGAAAATCATCACTCCCCAATCAGTCAACAATCCAATCAACAATCAGAAGACACACCTCCTTCTGTTTCCTACCCTATCACAGTTCCTTCCCCATGGTTTAAAAACCCCATCATTTGTTTGCTCTGGAGCTCAATCTCTTTGTAAATCCCATGTTGGTAGATCTCTGTTCTTTGTAGATTTCAGGCTCTCAATCTCTTTGTAAATGCCATGTATGTAGATCTCTCTCTTTGCGTCTTAACCTCTTCTTTTGTTTGAGCACCTCCATAGCACTTTGTCATCTCCTGTGAGTATTGTTTTGGTTATGGTGTTTGTTTGTTGCTGGTGGGAAAAGGGGAAAACAAGACAAGTCGCCCATGGGCATACACTACCCGTAGGTAAACTTTGTTAAACACACTAGTTAGAACTGGGCGGACCACCCACTGTATTTTTGGTTAGTTAGTTAGCTGTTGTTAAAGTAGGCTAGTCTAGCTTAGGGGTGTTTTTGCATATTTATTGTTTCTTTCCTTGGGTCCAGCTCAGCCCCTTTTCCTGCTCCCCCCATTACCGTGTGTTTATAAATAAACCCTGAGTTTGACGGTATTATTTCAGTTGTCGTGGTTATTTCGTTCACTTTTACTTTGTCACTATTATAATTTACATGAGTTATGTTACGGGTCTCACTACCATCCCCCCTAGACTGTCGGGCCAAAAGGGATTCGTAACACTACTGCTAATAGCCTACTACAACTATGGCTATACATACGACTACTACTAACTACTACTGCTAATATCCTACTACCACTACCACTAATATTCTACTATTACTATTACTACTGCTTATAACTTATTTCTACTACTATAGTATTAGTAATCATAGTTGTAGTCATAGTAGGTTTGTTGTAAGGCAGGAAGGCTACCACATGAGGGAGGACGATGTCTTCCCTATAACACACAGGATTGAGATTGCCTGCAATGACAACAAGCTCAGTCCGATGATGCTGTGACACACCACCCCAGACCATGATGGACCCTCCACCTCCAAATTGATCCCGCTCCAGAGTACAGGCCTTGTGTAACACTCATTCCTTCGACAATAAACGCAAATCCGACCATCACCCCTGGAGACAAAACCACGACTCGTCAGTGAAGAGCACTTTTGCCAGTCCTGTCTGGTCCAGCGACAGTGGGTTTGTGCCCATAGGCAGCATTGTTGCCGGTGATGTCTGGTGAGGACCTGCCTTACTCCCTGTAGCGCTGTCTTAGGCGTCTCACAGTATGAACATTGCAATTTCTTGCCCTGGCCACATCTGCAGTCCTCATGCCTCCTTGCAGCATTCCTAAGGCACGTTCACGCAGATGAGCAGGGACCCTGGGCATCTTTCATTTGGTGTTTTTCCAGAGTCAGTAGAAAGGCCTCTTAGGTGTCCTAAGTTTTCATAACTGTGACCTTAATTGCCTACCGTCTGTAAGCTGTTAGTGTCTTAACGACTGTTCCACAGGTGCATGTTCATGAATTGTTTATGGTTCATTGAACAAGCATGGGAAACGGTGTTTAAACCCTTTACAATGAAGATCTGTGAAGTTATTGGGATTTTTACAAATGATCTTTGAAAGATCTTTGAAAAAGGGACTTTTCTTTTTTGCTGAGTTTACTACTACTACTACTAATAATAATAATAACCTACTATTACTACTGCTAATAGCATACAACTATTTACTACTACTATTACTACTACTACTAGCCAACTACTAATAGCATACTACTACTACTATGACTACTACTATTAGCTTACTAACACTAATATCCTACAACAACTACTACTAGCCTACTGCTACTACTAATAGCATACTACTACTACTACTACTAACACTACTACTACTACTACTAGCCTACTACTACTACTTCTACTACTAATAGCATGCTACTACTACTACTACTACTACTAGCCTACTACTGCTACTTCTACTACTAATAGCATACTACTACCACTACTTCTACTACTAATACTACTACTACTACTAGCCTACTACTACTACTTCTACTACTAATAGCATATTACTACTACTACTAATACTACTACTACTACTAGCCTACTATTACTACTAATAGCATACTACTACTACGTCTACTACTAATAGCATACTACTACTACTAGCCTACTACTACTACGTCTACTACTAATAGCATACTACTACTACTAACACTACTACTACTACTACTAGCCTACTACTACTAATTGCATACTACTACTACTAACTACTACTACTACTACTACTACTACTAGCATACTACTACTACTACTAATAGCATACTACTACTAACACTACTACTACTACTA